>NC_141299.1:2535000-2575000 GCF_037954325.1 Fistularia commersonii | reverse complement strand
AGGAAATGACATCATGGAAGGTCTCCTTTCGATGCTGCAGAAACATCTCGCCAAGTGCAAGGTGTCCAGGGTTAGGAGAACACCAGGATCGTCGGCGCTCGTACCGAGAGGATGCGATCTCCTTTGTGTAGTTCACCGCACAGGTCGGCTGGACCTCCGGCCAGAATGAAGGAGATGAAGATGCCTTCGCCATCCTCCCCTCCCACGATGTTGAAACCCAGACCTGTGGACCCCCGCTGGAGCACCACCCGCCGGGGCTCCCTGGGCATGGAAAAACACACACACACACACACACACACACACACACACACACAGAAATTGTTAGCCAGGTGAGTGTCAGCTAGCTGAAGGTTCAGAGACGTCTGACTGGCAGTCCACACCCTCCGCACCTTGTTTGTTTGTTTGTTTAAAAAGTTTATTAGGACAGTGTAAAATTACATTAAGCACAGAGGCAGAGATGTTTGTACCAGATTGTAGCTCATAGCTAATTTCCATCCGTAGTCCTGGGAAGACAATGCAAATATAAAACTGTACAAATAGACAATATATATAAAATATACAAATAGGCACTAAAATAACTATACACGATATAAACAGGCTTTAAAATAAGTAAAATCCAAGTTGAAAGTGATAGTGTTGTGTTGTCAGATTTTATCCAGAAGGGTAACATCTGATGGCGAAATACCCGTCTGGTATTGTTAGTGTGAACATGTTTGGTGCTCCAGAATCCATTTTTTAACGGCCCGTGCAAAGGTGTGAAAAATCAGTAATGTTCTTTTCATGACTTTCTTTTAGGAAGATTGCAGTCTCTTCTAGACACCGATCTTAACACTTGACTTGTGAGTCGGGAGCGAGGCTTGATGTAGGTCTTAAGAGAAGGTCAGCGGCGTTATGGTAGATTTTGTGGACCGGATGGATATCAGAGTACCTGAGCACCCTCTGCACCTTCTCCCTGTGCTTCTTGAGTAGCTTCATCGGTGGACGCGGTTTTCCGATCTGATGGAACCGTCTGAAGGAGCAGGACGGCGTCCTTCCAAGAAACAATGAGCTGATCGTCCAACTCCAGTACGATCAGGAGACAAAACGTTTCACCGGTTTAGCGTTTTAAATCCAAATTGTCTCCGTGCGAGGACGAGCATGTTCATCGGGGATGCTTTTCGCTTCTATACAAATTTTTCTGATTTCTGTCATCTCTCTGGAGCTGCTCAGCCCGCGTCCCGCTGGAGACGTTGGCTCCTGGGCGCCGAAGAGGAGCGAAGGTGCTACGGCAGAACATCCAGCAGGGGTCAGCGTTGCACCGCCTGGTTTTCCGTTTCTTCTCCTCAACCTTCTCCGCACGTTCAGCCGAACGTCTCTTCATTTGCGATCGGAGCCTGGGCTAAATCACTGTTTGGACGAGATGACGATTTTAGCGTAGTAAATCACTCCTGTCGTCCTAACGTCTCCATCCTTGCGGAGCGGCGTCCGGCGGGGGAACCGGCAGGTGTCGAAAGCTTGGAATTATCCGGTTGTGAAGTGAGAGGTCACATGGAGGATTGGCAGGAGAGGAATTTCACGGCTAACTTTATGATCTACGTGTCTATTTACATTTGTGAATGAACTTTGTCGATCTGCCGAATAACCGTGTCAAGGAGGCCTAAGAGTGCGTCGGATGTTTGCGTGAGATCTGACGTCATCCGATCGCCTTCTGAAAGAAACACCTCTTTTATGACGCCCTTTGTGATCTCAGAGATCAGTGACTCCGCAACACACACATTCGTGTCTGTGGATGTGTGTGTTGTGGAGCCGACGTGTTTTTGCTGAGCGGATGAAGGACGAGGGAGCGGAAATTCCTCCGAGAGGGAACGAGTTACAGGACGGGCGGCGACGGAACAGAGAAAGAAGGCAGCAAAGGGAAAAGGGCAAAAGTCAAAAAGACCATTCTGCGGTCGGTCCGCGGCTTATCAGATTTATTAGAACCAAATCGTTCTGATTGGCCCGAAGGATTATGACGAAATGAGTCATATTCTGGTAACCACGGTGACGCCAGCTGAATGACGAGGGCTGTGATAGGATGTAATCCTTCCATTAAAATGGATTAAAGACAGTAGAGCAGCACTGAGATTGTATGAGAATGTGTGTGTGTTCATATGTGGCCTGAGTTTACATGCCAGATGAAAATTCGGACGGCCATCTGCCTCTCACTGCTCAACACACAGACACACACACACACACACACACACACACACACACAGGACAGGGCCGGACAGAGGTCAGACTGTGTATTTTGGCTTCTAGAGAACAGCGAGATGTCCAGGATGTGGTGAAACTCAGATATTGGAGGTAAAAAGGCCCCAGAATGGATCCTTCCAGCTGCAGATGAAGCAACTCCGATAGCCAGACTTCCTATCGCGCCACTTCGATTTCACCGGTGAGCTTTTGGGATCCGCATCCGCGGAGGTCGACGCGGATGTTTGGTATCGGGACTCACCTCGGCACGTCTTCGTCCGCGGCGGTCGCCCTGGGCATGGGCGAGTATCTGGGCGTGGTCAGCGGGGCGGGGCTCACTGATTGGCTGCCGCTCATGTACGGGCTAATATGGTTATCTTGGTGTGGGGAGTAGGCTGCAATGACACACATACACACACAACTTATCACGTCGCTGTTTGTGAAAAAAAAAGAGTCGCAAGTTGAATCCCGAGGTAGCGCTAGCTCCGCCCTCCACCTCGCCGCTCACCGTTGGTGATATCCGGCGGGGGGAAGTTGTCGTTGATGAAGAGGGAGGTGTGTTTGGTCACTCGAAGGTAGACGACATCCGGGGTGGATTTCAAAGCGGCCACCGCCTCCTCGTGGGTGACCTCCTCCAGGCAGGAGCTGTTCACCTGGAAACGGAGGAGGGGCGTTCAGCCTGAGATCGGCGCAGGCCTGAGATCTGTCGCCGTAATGTAATCGAACGGAGGAGATGATGGGATTATGTTGCTTATATTTTTGTTTCTGAAGGAGGCCGCAGATGTGTTAAATCACTTTAAAGGGCCGGGATAAAGAGCAGAAGAGGAGCAACTAATACATTTATACTCCTCTCAGATTCTCCCCGTTCATCGTAATGGGCCGAGGAGGAGGAGGAGGAGCTGATACCTTCAAACCCAATCACAACGGGCTTCTGGAAACCAAAGCCTGGTTTTTCCTCCCAATATTATTGACAGGTTATTGAATAATCACTCTTCTGCTGTTGTTGAGGGAGATTCATTTCCCTTTTCAGCAGGATGGGGGCCGTGCGACGCCTTCATCTGGCCTCGGCTGTTGACTTTAACTCCAGTGCGTCTTCGTCCTCCGTTCTGGTTCGTCGCCCGGTCCGCGTTTCCATCGGGTTTCCATGGTAACCACTCCTGGCGCTCCTCCGGAGTGCGCAGAGCTCGTCGGACAGGCACGAGAACAACGGAGGAGGACGGTAACTTTTCTTTCCAAGGACATTTTGTTTGAAGGATTTTAATTTTTTAAAAACCAGGAACTGCAAACAACTACTCCTCACACTATTGATGATCACTGATCAATTTGTTTAGTGATCGGCGGGATGTGAGTCTAAGCCTGCGAAAAAAAAAGCTCCGGCAGGGCTGAGCCACACCATGTCACCATGATACAATAAAATTGAATAAAAATTGAATAAAATGATGGACCGGTGAGATTTTCAGGAGAGCAAAGAAAGAAAACCGAAAGGTTGCCAAGAATCGACAGGCCGAAGTCAACGCGACGCCACGGCGACCGTTTCGGCCGGAGATGCGGGGGATCCCGGGCTTCGGCCGATGAAGTCCAAACGAAAACCGCGATGCGTCGCAACGGCGGGTCCGAGCGGCAGGATGAAAGAGATGCTTCTTACAGCGACCAGCTTGTCCCCGATCTGCAGCCGTCCGTCTTTGTGCGCGGCCCCTCCTTCGATGATTTTGGTCACGTAGATGCCGTTGTCGCCGGGGACGTGCTGGTTCCCGACCCCGCCGGCGATGCTGAATCCCAGACCTGCGGGCAGAGAACGCCATGTTGACCTTCATTAGCGTTCCTCACGCGGCATCTTCTGCACATGACATCAGCCGATAATTATAGAAAAGAACAGATTTTGGATGATTTTCAAATGATATTTTTCATCTAATCATTTCTCTGCCAGGCTCCGTGATATTTTGATGAGGAGGTGGAGAGATGGCAGCCGCAGCCAGCCTTTCTGAGAGTCGTTACTTTCAACTCCAAACTCTCCCACGCGTCGCCCCCACAGGATCTCCTCACCTTTGGGTCCTTTCACCAACTTGATATCCATGACCCGTTCGGCGATGCTCCTCTTCCTCCGTATGCAAAGTCTGACCAGACCTCCGGCCTCCTTCAGCGCCTCCACGGCCCCGCTGTGGGTCACCTCCCGCACGTCGGTCTCGTTCACGCGCACGATGCAGTCGTTCACCCTGGGGAGAAAAGCCACGTGCAAATTTGGACTGGAGCGGACACGCGAACTGCGACATGGACTTGACTTGAGCTGCGCTGATGATTGAGCTGCCCCCGATCAGGTAAGGCACCAAGTTAGGCAATGCAGTGTGTGTGTGTGTGTGTGTGTGTGTGTGTGTGTACGTATGTGTACGTTTTTGTCTTAAAAAAACAAACAAAAAAAAACAAAAAAAAAAAACTAACCCCAGCTTACTGTTCTGTATATTTCCTGTGCATCTTGTATTTGCAAGTGTTATTTGCAGTGCTTATGTCCTCTATTGTAAGTCGCTTTGAATAAAAGCGTCTACCAAATGTAATGTTAATGTAAAAAGGATAAATTACGCTCTACACTTCATCTCTCGATAGCACTGCCGCCTTATCGTTGTCTTTCGACGTGCTTTCGCTTTCGGTTCATTGACCTGCATGTGTCCGTCACCGCACACTGCCCACGGAGCGGTACTTCCACCCACAACCACCAATACTGCTAATACTGCCAGTGATATCATATATAATTATATACGATATATAATATAAAAAATGTGTGATCGTAATCACGCTGTTCTTGTTTATGTTTCTGGATTCATCTCCTGTCTGACGGAGGAAGTGAAAATGAACTCAGCAGCAGAGAGCTGCTTGAATTACTTTGTTGGCATCAAACAAACTTCGCTCACACTGCGTGTGTGTGTGTGTGTGTGTGTGTGTGTGTGTGTGTGTGTGTGTGTGTGTGTGTGTGTACCTGAGTCGTCCATTCTGAGCGGCAGCCCCCCCGGGAATAATCTTGGTGATAAAGATGGATGGATCTTCGCCAATGTGGGGGTTATCAGTCCCTCCTGCAATACTGAAACCCAGGCCTGAGTTACCCTGCAGACACACACACACACACACACACAGACATTAAAAGCTACAAATATGAACAACATTGATATTGACCGATATGAAATTGAAGACTTGTTATGGACACTTGAAGGGGGAAAAGCCCAGTTGTAATTCAGCTTCCTGTCACAAACCCTGAACACACACGAGGCAGCGTTTGAATGAAGTTGGGTTTTCAGTGTTATTCAGTCCAAAAAGGAAAAAGATATATTATGTTTCACTGCATAAAATTTGCATCGATAAAGCTGTGACGTATTTTTCTGCTACTCATAAACCATCTGTGCAGAAAGTTGGGACGAGGGGAGGAGAGGATGGAACAGGTGAGACCCGAGTGTGGCCTAAAGTGCACAAGGCCTGTATTGCAGGTTCAGAAAGAACGTGCATACTACAACGAAGGGTCTGTTGAAAACCCAAATTCTGGATTTTTCCATGCTGTAGATGTTTGTGTGTGTGAGGTTTTACCCGCTCCAGCGCGATCTCCTCGTACTCATAGTCCGCTTCGGTTCCGTTGACCTGGAGGACGAGAGGAGCAGAGCGAACGCAATGAGGCTCGTATCTGATCTCATTCTACACGGGAAAGTGTTTTCACTGAAATCATCTCCTCTGATCGGCGGTCGGGCTACGTGCACGCAATCTGCACACATGAAGGTGGTCACATGTTGTGCTGTGAAGGAAGCTTCTGCACACCTCCTGAGCCCATGGAGGGCATGTTGTATTTCACACGCATCCCAGGAGTGCACGGAGAAACATGCACGCACGTACACGCGCACACTCGCGCGGTCGAGTGGCATCCCAATGGCCCATGTAATCCCCTTGGCTGTAATCTGTGTCTGTGCAGTCAGATTAGTTGAGATTTTGAATTTGTGCAGTTTCAGACCGAGGTCCCCTCCTCCCCGGGCAGCGGCGTACAGTATGTGTGCCGTCACCACTCTGGGCTGCGGCGCTTTTCCGTGTCGCACGGTGAAAAACGCCGCTCCGTCTCTTCCGAGCTGCGCTTAAAAACAAGCAAATGTTTTCCCGGACTGACGCCCCGGCGCCGTCCCCTCACGCCGCTTGGTCAAATCCCTTCTCCGTTCAGAAGGTCAGACACGGTCGCCCCGAGGATGACTTCTCAGAGGGAACCTTCCTGTAACTCTCTCTACAAAACAAAAAAACCTTTGCATGAAAACATAAATAAGTAAATAATGGCGTGAGAGCGGCGCCCCCCTCGCTGAGTTTGATTCCCGGCAGCCCTGCGTGGAGTAATTCCACATTAATTACATAATAAACTTATCTAACCAGCACAGACTCCCTGTGGCAGCTGGTGACCAGTGAAGTGACATCTGGATGCATCTGATTCTTCACTGGGCGTTCTGTCTCCAACTAAGACGCTGTGATCATTTCTGGACCGGTGTGTGTGTGTGTGTGTGTGTGTGTGAGGCCGGTCATCAGAGGAGACGCGACCCCGACCGCCCGTGCAGATACGGCGGTGGACGGCGGCGGGTCGAGGCCTCGCCGACTTTAAAACACTCAGACCAGTTTGAGACCCGGAATAAGAGAATGGCGAGTGAAGGGAGGGGTGTTATATTTAGATATCACTCAATGACGCAACACTTTAGAGTATTACAATGCCTAAAAGAATATTTATGGCTCAAGTTTTATAGACATTTTAAAATTCTGGAGATGATATTTTTCAAAAAGACCCAACACACACACACACACACACACACACACACACACATATATATCTATATATAGATACATCCCTCGCTATAACGCGGTTTACTTCTCACGGTTTCATTACTTCACGGATTTGCATCGTGTATTGTGTTCTGCATTCTGATTGGCTAAAAAGTCACTCGTACGTAAAACAGCTTGCCAAATTTACATGACGTACATGCAAATTCTCTTGCAATTTCGAGTTTCTCTAAAAACCCATAATGTTGACAAAACGCTCTGGACCGACAAAAGCACCTGCGGCAGGGCTTAAAAGGCAGCGGAAGATGCTATCTATCGCAGATAAAGTTAAACTTCTGGACATGCTAAGGGAAGGTAAAAGCTATGCGGCTGTAGGTCGGCATTACGGAATTTATGAATCTTCCGCTCCTTTCATAAAGAAGGAAGAAAAAAACATAAGGACGACAGCAGCGATAAGTTTCGTAGCAGCAATAAGGTCGCGGTGGGCGGTGCTAATCTCCGCAATTTGAAGCCTTCTGTTCACTTTGATGGTTAAAATTATTATTTGACAGTACAGTACAGAAGTTATTTGTTGAAAAAAACATTTCTAAAGTACAGTACTTTTATTTGTGTAACAAATGATTGAGTCTGTAAAATGGTTTGTTCTTTCTTTTCAATGTATATATGTATTTAATTGTATAATAATTGTAAAAAAAAAAAAAAAGGTTTCTATTTCACGGATTTTGCCTATCACGGGTTCTTTTTGGAACGTAACCCCCGCGAAAAACAAGGGTATACTGTATATACATATCTATATATATAGAGAGAGAGATATATAGAGGTCTAAGACAAAGACTGTCCAAAGAGAAGAGTAGGGGTAACAAACTGTCATTTAAGACAGCATTAATGATTACAGTTTATATTTAAAGTTACATTAATGTTACGCAGCTGTTTAATTTTAAAGTTTCTCCCCATATCCCTTTGCAACTGTCCCTCCTCTACTCCTCTCATCTCCCCCAGGAAATAATGGTCTTGGTCCAAAGTGCGTTCGATGTGCTGCGACCTGATTGGTTCGGCCGCGTCCCTCCCGACGCCACTACTTTGTATCACGCCATGGTATCTCTCCTGGGTGAGCTGAGGGCCTTCAGCTGAGAAGAAGCCGTCTCGGCGTTAGTAGTACTCACGTAGGGGGGGGTGTCCAGGCTGTCCGTGTTGACCACCACTGGAGGGGGGTTGGCCTGCAACAGGAAACACAGATCCATATTAGACGTCATTTACAAACAGCTGTGGCCGATTCTGGCCAGGACGACATCATGCACACACACACACACACACGTAAGCGCTCACACACAGCACCGTGATCGCCGTGACGAATACTCACTCGTCTCATGTTTTGGTACAGCATGTTGAGAACATCTGCTACAGATCACCGACATGAAGCGAGTGCATTGGTCACATGACCTGCTTTGGCCCTCACACGGACCGCTTTACTGCTCCGCATCCCCGGCCACGCACACGCCGCCGCTACGCCGCATCTCCCGGTGCTCAGTCGGTGCAACGCGCAGGATTCCGCCGTTCGAAACGCATCCCAACGAGCCCGTGGGAAACAAAAGGGAATTGTCACTACCACGAACGCCTCGTCTTTCTCCTCGTATCCGCAGCGCGAGCTTCGGCCCCCATGCCCGTCCCGCCTACGCCTCCTCCGCCGTTCTCATTTCGCTCCCTCCGCGCTCAGTGCTCGGCGGCCCGCCGTCGCCGGGTCTCCCGCAAAAGCGGCCATAAGCGAGACGGTAATTGGAGGGCAGTCTCCGGCTCGCCTCTCGCTCCGCGGCCCCCGCCAAAGACGTAAAGGCACGGCCAGCGCCCGAGCATCAAGCGCGCCACCGATCCAAACGGACAGTCCGCACACACTTTGCAAAGTCAGTGTCCCACAGAGCAACAGCAGCATCTATCCCTCCCCGCTAATCTCCATCGCTCTCATCCAACCCTTTCCCATTCCTTTATCTACTCTCTCTCTCTCTCACACACACACACACACTCATATTATCTCTCTCCAACGTGCATCCAACTGTCTGTCAGTCATGCTGAATGGATGCTTGATCCCACATGGGAACAGAAAGAGAGAGGATCAGGGGGATTAAAGGTATAGTGGGAGGAGTCGAATCTGCCGGCTGAACAACAAAACAGAGCCGAGGAGCCGAGGGTGCAGGAGATGCTGAGGAGCAGAAGGTGCTAAACCCCAAAAACAGACTTGAAAGTAACAAGAGGCCTGAAATACATGGGGTTAGAACATGGATACAGTGGTGACTGGGAGGACGCACTGACAGGGACAGCTGACAGGCTCTGTGTGTGTGTGTGTGTGTGTGTGTGTGTGTGTGTGTGTGGAGTTCATAATGCTATATAAACAGAAAACATCACAATTATTCTGATCATTGGAAGTATAGCAGTAATGTTAGAAAAAGGTTGAAAGTAAGTGTTTGATGGCAGACTGGCAGGTGTGTTCAGTTCGAGCAGGTAAAAAAAAAAAAAAAAGACCCGCTTGATGGGGAAGATGAAATCCCGAATTAAAACGTTAGCGGCAGACGTCGCGGTAAGCGAGCGCAGTGTTTCCAGGTCAAAGGTTACAGAGTTGGAGAGTCTGCAGAAGACGCTGAGGAGGCCATGGTCCCTTTAAGGAGACAAGGAGCCGCCAGGTGAGAAGATGGAATAAAGCGGTGAAGGACCCAAAGTGAGATTTTAAGGGATATGAATTGTAATCTCCACACCATCTTCATTAAGAGGTCTCATTAAACCGTTTATCGAAGCAGCTTGGACGGGTAAACCTACAGCAGATGCTTCTTTGTAAAAAAAAAAAAACACAAAGATTTCTGGAGTTGTGTGTTCAGATGATTATTGCTTTCATTTTTGTCGAGAAAAAATCAAAATAAAAGATGTTGTCCGTAAAGGCCCCCTTAAGGTTTCCCCGCCTGAGCTGAATATCCTGCACCCACTGGAACACGAAGTGGATCCGAAGAGCTTGGAACTGGTATCTGGCTTTTTCATATGCTTCGTCTGAACCGCATGCTCCAGTGTGTGTGTGTGTGTGTGTGTGTGTGTGTGTGTGTGTGTGTGTGTGTCATTCACAAAGCAACAAATCCAGTCAGTCGGCTGGTGATTCCATTGACACGCCAGGTCAGACGGCATGCTTATGTAACATCAATAGTTGTGTTGTCTGTGATTGTGTGTGTGTGTGTGTGTGTGTGTGTGTGTGAAGTGTCTATTGCTGCAGGAAAATGGCTTCAGCAGAAAGATTCTAAAGCAAGTTTCAATGATGTCGTTGTACTGAAGTGCTGAATGGCGGCATCGGGGTCTGTCTTTGTTGCAGATTCTCAAAAAACCTGAAACAGGTTTTTTTTAGCCCTTTAGTTCAGTTTTTTAACGTCGGGGGCGAGTCTGCCGCCCTCCGTGAGGTGGTCTCAGACAGAAGCACAAATCCTGAGTGGACCGTGAGCAGCGTTGAAGAGCTAGCGTGAATTTCAATCGTGCGGTTTGATTAAATACAACTCCATTCTCTCCAGAGGCGACTAAGAATTGTTCCTTCCTAGAAATGAACTTCACATAACGAATTCACATTAACCTTTTCCAAAAAGCGACTATCAATTTAGTAAATCTTGTGTTATCGTCTGAAAGGGTCACACAGTTCCTCTTTCAAAGTCAAAACAGCATTTAATATTTGGAGGAATTAGCCGCGTCCGCACCCGACGCACTCCGGCCTGCTGATGACGCCTTGGTCAAACTCAGACTGGAGGATTCAGAAAACACCAATCGACATCCTCCCGGCCAGCACCCTCATCCAACAGCGCATAAAAACAAAAGCCAGAAACCAGCGTTCGGCGGCAGACTCACATCCCCGTCTAGACCGCCGAACACCACCGGGGAAGACACGGACAGAGAGAACGTCACGAAGTCCCGCAACAAGTAGATTTCGAGAACGCTGAATGCCGACCCAAACCTAACCCGAGGTTATATTTCATATCAAATCAACTCATGACAGCAAGTTCGGGCGCACGTGCCGGTCGTTTCCACGGCAGGACCTTTGAGGAACTTCTCTGGATCCAGGCTCACAGTGTTATGTTCACTTGGCACCTTTAGCTTACGATACGCAATTCGATTTGGCTGACTTGAACAAAACTTTTTTTTATCAAGCAGAGTACTAAGCAGATAAACTTAATATGACGAATGAACTAATGAGACCGGTCATGATTTAATCACATCAAAGTTGCTATGTTAATCCCTATAATCAGGCTATCGCTAGCCGTCATCTCCGATTCCAGATTCAAAGCGTTTATTTTCCGGACAATGCCGTCCAACAGCGCAGATACGTCCAGATACGTGTCACAAATAAATCATCACAAACTGCAGAGGGACCAACAGCCGACCTACATCTGATCGATTATCTCTCCACACAGTCCACTCATAGTGACATTGACGACATTGGAGTAGAGTTTCCAATCCATCGCTCGTGTCTCCAGAGACGCACGTGTCTTCTGGCCTTGTTTTAGTCAATATGATGGCATCTTATCAGCGGATCCTAGGCTTTTACGGCGTTACTTGTGTCGCGGCTGCGAACCTAACAAAGAAGAGAGAAGCGAGCGGCGACCAGATTAGGAGGCAAACAACTGGACTCCTTCGGCGCGCATGGTATGATTTGTAGTGTTCATAATCTGCTCGGCAAACATGTGTGTAACAGCTTTAGATCCTGGCATTTCAGATAACCTTCAGACCCTCTGAGAATTAGAAATAGAAAGTAATTCTCCGAGCCAGGATTGTGTCTGTCTGACAGCAGGCTGCCGGGATTCCAACGCAAAGAGTGGTTTGAGGAAGATCAAATCAGTGTTAGATTGACGGCCACATGAGGTCTAAGAGTGGACAGGAATACAAACACTTGGGCTTTTTTCCAAAAAATTTGATGGCTTATCAAATGAGTCCAGGTCTTTTGAGTCAGAAGGATAAGTTGCGTGAGGAAAACGTCAACGACGGTGATCCATGTCGTGGATTATAGACGCAACAATAGGAACGCAATTTGTTTTTCTCACCCTAAAAATCTTATATAACATCCGATCGGTCGTCTATTCCAAGAACCGCTTGGTAACCCCATCACACCATCATATCCAAGCATTTAACCTTCGTGCGATCGTAACATTGTGTTTATTCCCCTTGTCCTACAGGTCAAAAATGACCCATAAGACAATCTTTGTACCCCAGTGGTGTACAGCCCACATGGAAACATAAACAGAAAAAAGGTATCACTTTTTCTAATTATGGGGTCTCTTTAGGAAAAGTCATAAAATTTCAAGTTGGAAAAAAAATAGGTTAAGGTGTTTTTTCTACAGCTAAACATGGTAGTGGGTCACTTTTGACCCGCAAGACAGCACAAGGGTTAATCGGAAGTATGGGACTAATAACTGAACTGAAAGTGTCAGACTTAATGATCCACAGCGACTCGGAGATCCCCACAAGGTCCAAGGCCGAGGACAGCGGACGGGCCGAATGGCGCTGCGATGCTTTGCTTGATTTCCTGCGCATCTCACTTATTCGAAGTTGGAGAAAAACTCGCTCCATCACACATAGAGGCTTGGAGAACATCTCCATCCTCTGAAAGAGGTCGAGTCAGGCTACTCAGGACTTTCAAGCATCATCTCATACTGAATGAGGGAAAATCAGGAGGTCAGAACTTCAGCTTCGGAAGTTATCGATCGACTAAAATAAAACAGGGATCGGCCTCGGTTGCAAGGTGGTTTTTCTCTGTTCGGCCGCGACCACCTACCTGCACGTGGGCTTGAATGTGCGGAAAGTGCTGCACGAGCGGCAAATGTGGGGGAGCTTCCACCGAGTGCGCGGTCCAGATATACGTGTCGTTGGGCCAAGGCCGGCACGCGGACTTTCCCTTGGCTTTGCTCTTGGTGGGGGTCTTCGTCATGCTGTCCTTCAGGTTTGGGAACTTGGCTCTAGAACTCCTGGTGGCCAGGCTGGTGGGCAACGTGCTCCATCCATAACCGCCCAGTGCCGAGCACAGAGGGAGCTGCGGCGAGTGGAACGGGTGGATGGACAGGGACTGTGAGGAGTGAGGGAGAGGAGGAGGACACGGGTGGTGATGGTACTGCTGGAACAACGGCTGGTGACCGGGATGGGAATGCACTTGCTGTTGCTGATGGATCTGGTGCGCGGACGGGGAGGACAGCAGGCAGCTGGGGGAGGATGGAAGGTGATGAGATTGCTGGTTTTGACAGAGATGCTGCAAATGATGTTGGCTCGGGGAGAGGCGGATCTGCTGGTGGCTCGGAGAGAGGTGGATCTGCTGGTGGCTCGGAGAGAGGTGGATCTGCTGGTGGCTCGGGGAGAGGCGGATCTGCTGGTGGCTCGGAGAGAGGTGGATCTGCTGGTGGCTCGGAGAGAGGCGGATCTGCTGGTGGCTCGGAGAGTGTAGTAGATTATCGGGAGCCTGGTGATGAACTGGAGATGGTGGTGCTATGTGGTAGTAGCTCGGTGAAGGGGATGGAGGAAGATGCTTCGGCGAGTGGCAGCCATGTGTCCCCGAATGAGGATGCTGCTTCGGCGAGTGCAGCTTCTGATTTGTCTGAGCGTGCAGGAAGTTCGGATTCTGTTTGGAGTGCGAGTGGCTCTTGCCTGACTTGACTTTCGATTTGCCAGATTTGCCCTTCGGTGAGGCGACGCTGTGCTTCTTCGGGCTACAACAGAATTCATGGCTGTGGAAATAAGTGGTCATCGCTAATGAGATAAATGAATATGACAGTGTTGCAAACGGATCCTGCAGTCCTCCTTTATCTTCCTCCCCGCTCACCACATCTTTGCCTTTAGAGCGATCACAAAGGCGAGTAGCTAGTCAGAATCACTTTTGTCCTCGTTATGTAGGTCATGCTTTTCCAGAGAAAAAACAATTCTTCTTTCAGTCCAGATCCAAAGTTTGTGCTGGCTTTCTTCCACTGTGTCTTTGCAATATATCTGAGTGGTACCTCAGAAATGCACTCCCTCCTTTGCAGGGACTGCCTACATTACTTCTCATCGGTCAACAGCGGCGTTTGTAAACTCCAAAAACATCTAAATGTCCTCTTTGAGCGTAACATCTAGTACTTGTCCTCTTAGAAACAACATACTCGTCCCAGAAGAAGCAAGAGTACACTTGATGAAGTGAGCCTCCCTGAACTGTCCGTTTGTCGCAAAGGTCTTTCTTCTCATAAAGGATGGGAGTCGCTCCCAGCCTTCCAACGGATGACCGCTCGCTCTCGCTTCAAGATCCTTCCCACCGAAGCGGTCGGTATCTCAGGGTATCTCTGCGTATCTCATCGTACCCGTTAAGATGCCGCGCTCTCCATGCTGGTGTCTGAACTCGCCGTTTCCCTTTCTAGAAGATTTCATTACATTCGGATTCCGAAGAGGAAACAAAAATCGAAGTGACGACGGGAAGAAGTCCTTCACATCTTTACGTTAAAGAATTCAAGCCAGTCAAAGTCCAAGAGTCAAGAGTGCTGGTCTTCTCCTTCGTTTTCCCATCCGATCTGTCTCTGTGTCCAAAAGGACTTCATTCTTGGACGCACATCTATGGCCATGTCTCTTTCCAGAGCCCCGTCTTATCCTTCTGTGCTGCCTCCCTCTCCCTCTCCCTCCCCCCCTCTCTCGCTGCCTTTCTGGGACTGGCCAATTAGGGGCTTTCCTGGACTCCTGCACATGACAGCAGCCAGGCATGACTAATCGACAGGCGTCCAGGACCAGGGATACGCCACTCGGAGCGCTCGCTCGGAGCGCGTGCGGGTACAATGGGCGGAGAGCTGCGATTGGTGGAGAGCGGCCCCCGCCATCAACCTTTGTCTGCTTCTTTTAAGCATCACACGGCAGGCCGGCTCGGCCGGAGTACATTCTGAGGGATGTGGTAGGTTTTGTGTACGTCTGTGTGCTTCGGCCTACTTTTTGGGCGAAATGTGCAAGCGTGAGTGTATCTGACAAAAGACACAAACTCCAAACCCGATAGCTTACACTTCCACGTTCCTTTGCGTGGTTGTATTTCAAAACGTTCGAACCCGTACCCGTGTCAAACATTTAATCCAAGCCTCTGTCTGCAGCGTGGAGCCGGTACCGCGAACAAACACAAATGTGGACATCGCCTCTCGGACGCCGAAAGACTTAGATTAACCCCCGACAAACAAATGATTCCTGATTTCCTTTTTTACTCCTTCTATTAAAATTAGACACGATCCTGTAAGTCATCGCCCGGTGTTCGGAGGGGCAGCGAGTATAAATGAGATCAAATTTACAGGAATATGGTTCTTAAACTTCTGTAATGCAATTAAAAAAACAAAAATTATTTTTCCATGATATTCTAATATTTTGAGATAGGATTTTTGAGTCTTCTTGAGACGTTAGCCATAATCAGCAATATTAAAATAATAAAAGGCTTGCAATATTTCAGTTGATTCGTGATGAATCCAGAATGTATGGCATTTTTGTTTTTGTAATTGCATTACGGAAGATAAAGAACTTTTATTCTAATTTTCTGAGACAGTCCTGTATATAAAAATGGAAACATATGGCTGCTGCCTAACTTTGGGAGTGTCCTTCACAAATGGACTGAACCAACACAACGTTTGAGTATATCAGTGTTTTTACTGTAATGGAAAATTATCAACTGCCGTACTGGTTGTATTTCTCACTCGACTATCTTATATGGACCTGAAAACCGAACGTACTTTTCCTTCACACCTTCTACTCACGTGACACAAAGTTTACAAGATGCCCAGCAACACCGCATTCAACATGCACACGAAGAAAATAGGCCTCTAGTTTTGAAGTGAAACCCCGTTTACCTCCGGTTTACCTTCTGGCTTCCTGCAGCTGGTATTTAAGAAGGAAAAAGGAGCCGACGCTGGTTTCTACAAGAGCTGACCGGAAACACACATCATCTGGAAATGGCCACGAGCTGCAACTCCATAATGTCAGCTAATATGTGGGACGAGATGCCTCAGAGGTGGGGGGGGCTAACACACAAAGTGATGAAGAGCGGGTGAGTTTGGCTGGGATAAGAGAAAGGCTGTTACAGCCCTTCAGTGTGTTCGCATGTGTGTGTGTGTGTGTATGTGTGAGACGATGTGTATTCCCTGGGTAAAGTGCTGCTAGCGCTTCAGGCTAACCGCTCCATCAGAAGAGGATGAGCACAGAGAATAGGCTGTTAGCATCGCAGCGTTAAATGCACCATATATGGCTAGAAGGTGGCGTGGCGTGGCGGGGGTGTATGAATAGACAAATGAGACAGAGGAAGATGAAAACAAGAAATAAAATAAGAAAAAGAAGGAGAGGGGGTGGATCTTCTGCAGCAGAGGGGCAGTCACGTTCAGAAAATGACAACCGATAAATGCTGAGTATATGAGGAAAAGTATACATGTAGAAAATGCACAGTAAGATTAGGGACGTGTGTGTGTGTGTGTGTGTGTGTGTGTGTGTGTGTATGAGAGAGAGAGCGAGTGAGAGAATGTGTGTGAGTGTGTGTTAATGAGTACACCGTAGAAATTCATGCTAAGCCAGACTTGTCAGAAAGAATCCTTGGGAAATGCATGGAAATAGTGAATGCTGTGTTGACGTCACTGCAGAAAAAGAAGGCGCATTTATTGGCGGCGGACCACCCTGGTTCCACGGGATCAGGGTCAGTGGATTCAAACGCTAAACGCTTTTCTCTAAGATGGCCATCCTTTGTGGGCCCTTGATGAAAAGACAAGTTAAAAAGTCCACTTTGCCTCCTTCTCCCGGTGAAAGCCCGGTTCTGGATCTTCTACTTAGCTAATGCTCTTCGCAGGTTCGTCCCACGGAGATCCTTCAGACCAGGCTGAGATACTGAGAGCTGCCAGCAGGAGGCTCACACTCGAACCCATGCAAGAGTGACGGATGACCTCAACACACAGACCTGGGAGTGGAGCTACGATCGTAGTAAAAACAATAATAATAATCGTAATAAATGCCCGGCGGTGAGCAGCGAGAGCATCCAAGATGTGATAAATATTGGAACGTTGGTGTCAGCTTTCCTTTCATTTTCTTCTTCTCTGATAAGTCAGCTTTCTGACTTTAAGACTTTTCAGACTGCTTTTGAAGCACTTTAAAAATTTTATAGGCAATTTTCTCGCTTTTTTTTTTTTTTTTTTTAAATACTATTTCTTGCTGTGTTTTTCCTGGAGTAACCAACAAACCTCTCCTGTGACTTTAGGATGCATTCATTGGCTTCAGATTAAAGCGATGACTAATTTTGAATGCTAAAAATGAATAAAATAATAATACATTTTTTTATTTTGCGTCACACACGGCCTCTGTCTGCACCGGAACGAGGAATTGACTCTTCAGACCGAGGCGACCCGGAGGAGGAGGAGAACTAAATGCAGACGTGACGGTAACAGATGATGAAAGCGCTGCACTCCCCAGCTGACGGGGGGTTCGCGGCCCAAGGTCCACGCTGCGATTTATCACACCAGCACTGCGACTAAATAAATCAGCACATGGAGCCGGCCGTGATTAGAGCCGTGATTTGTGTGCGATCGGCCATTGGTGGAGGCTCGTGGCATATTGTGAGAGGAGCGCCATCACTCAGGCCTCGCAGATATTATCTCCCGCTGCCTGGAAATAACATGCCTTTCAATTAAAGCTGCAGCGGCTCACAAATACATGGCAGCAGAAGTTGGGCGACATCAAAACACAGGAGTGATGTCAGAAGATCCGCCTCCACCGTCTTTTGCTTTTTTGTCGATTTGAGCCGATCCACGTCCCGGCCGAACAGTGGCGCTCACGCATGTATTTAAAAATAATAAAAGGGTGCACTGAATTCATGGATGTAGCGACAACGGATCGTCGACCTGGTTCCGAGGTCAGGGGACGAGCCTCGGACGTGACCCTGGCCGAACGGGCGAGGTGGTCGGACCGGCTTCCTCTCCACAGACACTTTGCCTGTCAATCTGTTGCCGGTGGTCACCATGGAAACCGCAGGCAGCCACTCCAGTGAAGATGAAGATAAAGAGCGAAGGACACAAAGGTAACAAGATGTCCACTAATAGTTTACTGAGGCGCGGCTTCGGGGGCGGTGGTGTCTTCTGATGGCTCCTCTTCTTTGGCAACAGTAAGCTCAGTGGTACAGGTCAGGGATCTAACCCTAACCCCAACACACACACACACACACACACACATTCTAAAGGCTGCTAATTATCATTGTAAACAGGAGGAGGGTGCACGTTATTGCGCGTTCGCTCTGAGCCTCAGGGAATGCAAAGCACACCTAGTGATGGAGGGAACCAGCAGGTGCACTGCCTTTCAAAAGAAATCCAATCCAAAGCATTGAATGACGGACGAATAACGCTGAGAGTCCCACGCGGTTCAGAGAAGACCGCGGAAGAGGAGGAGCAGACACATGAAGTCCTAAAATCGAGGAAGGAGGAATTAAAAACCGAAGAAATGAACGGAAAACTGAAAAACGTAGAAGACGAAAAGTCAAATCAACCATGTTAGGAGGCTGATCTGATCAACCCTCTGTGCAGCGGCTTCCTCGTAAGACCCACCAACAACGGCCATGATACTTGTGGACATTTGTCAGGTCTTCGCTGCACAACGACGCTCCAATTAGGACGAGCGCCTCATTGGAGCTAATCTTTCCACATACATGTGCCACAGCTCGACAAAGGCGATAATAATCACCTGAGGCGCACCTCAGGCGCCTCCACAAGGCCGAAGAACATCTGCTCATGGAGAGATCTCATGAAGCAGGGTGAAGGTCCAGCCCCAGGACACAACTGTGTTTGGGACAGCAAGAAGGACGGACCTGCTCAGACTCTTAGACTCTGGCGACAGGTGACCGATCAGCTGATCCGTCTCATCAGAACAGCAGTGACAGACTCAAGGTAGAAGAAAGACAGCGATACAGAGGGAGAGTCTGTGTGTGTGTGTGTGTGTGTGCGTGTGTGTGTGTGTGTGTGTGTGGGAGAGAAACAGCTCACATGCAAGCGCCATCCCCCACGCAGAAGTTGACGCAACACCTAACACACTCTCAAGCAACATAAATCCAAAGCAAGTAGTGGTGTTGCATGCCTATATGTGTGTATGTGTGTGTGTGTGTGTGTGTGTGTGAGTGCAAATAAGTGACTATAGCAGGCTTTTTGAGTTTTTACAAACCCCTATTTTCCTTTATATCTCTCATTCAAACACGCACGCACGTGTCACGCTCTGCCTGGTGATCAGCAGTGCAGCATCACTATGACGACGGAAGACGCCGCCCTGAATGCTGGCGAGCACGGAGGAGGCGGAGGGCTGTTACCGAGGCTGTCCAGACCGGCTGTAGCTCCGCCCCCTGATGACATCACGTCTGGTCTATCCGGACTCTGAAAACCGAAAGCCTTAAACGGCTTCGCGCCCTCCGGTTCTTGAACGAGGATCAGAATAACAATTTTATTTCGCGGTCTCACTGGTTCTCCTGCAAGCCCTCGGTGGTAAGGAGAGCCCTCTCCACTCCACGTGCACCGGGCGATCAGGATCACGCGGCGGCGGACGTGCACGTCAGCCATGATGCCTCCGGGCTTCGGAAGAGTCCGAACACGTTAATGTTGAAGTTTAACCTTCACGTTGCACCGACGTTTATTATTCCCTAATGTGAAAACGACAGAGGGGAGAGCGTGAGTAAGCTACTTTCACCGCTCAGTGGTAAAGCGTCCATCCGAAGGATGCGCTGCGGAGAAATATAATCGCTAGATTGTCTTATTTTTGTCTGAGATTCTTTCCCATCCATCCGCTTCTCCTCCCCGGAGCGCCGAAGACCGTCTCCGTGTCCATGTGGCCATGTTGGATAGCTCACTGAGTGTGTGAATTAGCTGGTGGGAGGTGGACGTTTTCAGTGGATGGTGTGAAGATTCCCAAAAATACCACTCTGCCGCTCAGCGGAGAAGATCTGCGCTTGTGAGCGACGCTAATGCTGCATCCTGACCGACGCGTCCGCTGCTCGGTGCCCGTAACGTGACGGGAAGGAACGGGAGAAGAGCGAAGCCGTGAAGCAAAGAAAGGAGAAGCAGGAGGACGGCGAACCTCTGTAGGAGCAGCGTCTTGGGTCAAAAAACAGTCCAGGAGAGAAACCCGCTGCCGAGAAGGTTCTAGCAGATGTTTAAACTCCATATCACAGGTTTTAGAAGGTGTCAAGACGTTGGACCAGGCCCAGCCTGCCTGGTGGAGGTGTGAAAAATGAAACCTCGTGTTTTTCACTCCTCAAAGATGAAGAGATGAAGCCTTCGCAGACCTCCATCTGGCTTTTTAAACATGCTTTGACTTCGAACGATAATCCCGCTCGGCGGTCCAGACCCGCTACAAGACCCGTGATGTATACATATATACATATATATCAATATTCATATACATATATATACATAGGATATGAAGGTAGTTGGTGTGAGAGAGGAGGATACGGAAAATAGGGTTAGATGGAGAAAGATGACTCGCTGTGGCTACTCCTGACGGGTAAAGCCGAAAGAAGAAGAAGATATACATATATATATACATATGTGTATATGCTGTCTGTATGTATATGTAAATATACACAGTGATGGCGAATACACAGTATTGAACGCTCCTGAACCTACTGAATATGAAATGCCTCATTGCTTCTTCTGCCCGTGGACCTGGGTGAAGAAGGACTCCTCAGGAGGCCAGCCGTGGGCGGGCGTCTCCACGCGGCTGATTCATGTTCCACACACACACGCACACACACACACACACACACACGATCTCTTGTGATGATTATGTAAGGTAATAAAGTGATCAGTTAAGGGACATTTAATAGCAGCCGGTGGACGGGCCGGGTTTCTCCTGTTCTGACGGCTAAAACGCGGTTATCTCTTCGCCGTCTGGACGATGATGTTCTCATTGCCCACTTTGAGCTGACAGGATATCGGGTTCCTCTCAATATATTTTTCCAGCGTCTCCCCATCTCGTCCCTCCCTTCTCCAGCTGGACGTCTCTTTCTGCTCCCGCTTCCTGTGACCGCTAAACGCCTCTTTGAGGCTTTTAGAGCTCCTTCTGGAGAGCCAGGATGACTTTCATACCTCTGCTCTACCACTCATCAATTATACACAAAGGGGGAAGCGGTAATTATCGGGATGAATAACTCCAATGTGCACGTAGGAGATGTGGCAGAGAAGTTTGCAAAGCAGCCGAGCTCCAGAGGCAACGTTGTTCTTCGTCGGAGCTCACGACGGAACACGTCGCGACCAAGACGTGGGGCTCAGAGGAGGTGTGATCACACCTGAGCTCCACACAGGACTGGCGACATCTCGCTTCACATCACGCTGCATTTTCCATCTGTGCTCGGCTGAACGGCGACCCATCTCTATCGGGGAGGAGTTCGATTCCCTCAATGAATCACCGGAGACCACCCGGAAGCCGATTTGAGGGGGAATCCAGAGAAAGCATCGCCCTTCCGGACGAAGCGCATCCCGAATCCGGACCAGAAGCCACCAAGGGAGCAATTCACGAAGACAAGCTGGTCAACAAGTTGCGACCAAATCCACGGCGGCCAATCACAGCCAAGAAGAGCCACGCCAAAGCACGGAGAGGAGAACCTCCTCCGACCCTCGTGAAATAATGAGCAATCCGTGTCCGCAGGTGAACCACAGACTGCACCATGGCGTCATCGGGATGAATCCGCTGATCCGCCATGACACGGGCCAAGTGTCTAAGTGACTCAAATGCATGCATCAATTGAGTCAGTGTGTGTGTGTGTGTGTGTGTGTAAGTGTAATGGCCTATCATTCATGCAGTAAGTGCTTTGGACAGGAAAGTGTCCACACCTGGGAAAACACCAGCCAATATGTTTACAGCAAAGAGGAGGCTTTACATTTTCCACGGCTGAGCGTCAGCTCTGCAGAGAGCTCCCAAAGTGCTGCGGGCCGATGCTGCAGCGCCGCCGTCCATTCAAGGCCGCGGATCAATAATGCAGGTACGGATCCAACAGACACATTACTGCTCGCCTCGCGGCGGGGGAGGGGGGGGGCATCCGTCAGAGGGCCTCCTGGTTCTCAGACGCAACCAGGACCATCTCATTGGGCCTCAGAGCCCAAAGATCAGGAACGTCTGAGGGAAAGTCCGGGATTCCGAGATCATCTCTGCCCCTGTTTGAATGACGCAAGGTTACGGCTTCTTCTGGAAAACTGAATATTGTTTACAAAGGTGCCACAAATCAAAGGACGCAACCAGGTCTTTGGTCAGGAAGTCCAGGATGAGGATTTGAAGCCCCCCGGTTTGGCCCCCCTGCTCAAACCCATCACTAATGACTTCAGCACCCAGGAAAAGGCACTTCGTGAATGAGATGAACGTTCTCCCCGCCTTCTTCAGGCCGAAGGTTCTTCAGGCGAGGTCTCCATCATCCTTGGATAGTCCCGAGTCTAACCCTGGTCCATTTACTCAATGGTTGAGCTTTGGCATTTCACCCATCCTTCCTTCCTTCCTTCCTCGCAGACAGTTTTAGTAATTGTGAAGGTTCCAGCAGAAGAACCCAAAGGGCAGCTTCCAGGTTCGTTGTCTTATCTGAGGTGGCTCATCGTGCACGATGTGCTCCAGCATTTCCACGGGTGGATCTGACGTTCCCTCCTCACATTTGTTTATGTATTTTATCTCTGATGCGATTCGTGGATGCACAGTGAGTGTGTGCTTCTGAAAAGGAGGAGGGCCTCGTCCACCTCTCTGGTGGTGCCTGCACACAGCAACCCATTCATCTGGTTGATGGAACAACAGGTCTAAGAAGCCTGATGTCATTCATGGACCGGCTCGGTCCGGACCCCTCGGACACGCACTCCCTCGGGCGAGGGATGGCTTTGCCATGGCAACGCGCAAGCCGTCTGCGCCTCCAGACCAAGCCAAGTCTCATTTCCATGACAACATTATCCAAAATCTCATCTGCTAGTGAACGCCGCTTCGGTTTCCAAAACCCAACGCTGCCCGACCGGCAGGAGGAAACTTAAGAACCTGGACTCATGTAATCTCGCACACACACACACACACACACACACACACACACACACACACACAAAAGGCCATCTTAAGTTACATATGTCCCACCCTAATTCTCTTCTGCCCCTCAAGCATAATACAGACACACACACACAAAGGTGTGTGCGCATGTGTCAGCGTGTGATGTGTTTTACCTGACTAGCGGTAATACAGTCGGTGAAGGCGCTCCTCCTGGAGAAGAAGGTGAGCAGCTGCTGCCAGCGGGAGGAGGAGGAGGAGGGCGAGGAGGAGGCGGGCGAGGAGGTGGAGGTGGAGGAGGTGTGCGGAGGTGCCAGCTCCTCGGACGAGCCGCGTTTGGGTCCCAGCTTCTGTTTGACCCCGAGCCCCGCCCCTTGACCCCCGGAGGCCCCGCCCACCCTAGCGCTGCGGGGGTACAGGGTGTTGTTGCCGAAAATGTAGTTCATGGTCCGCGTTGTCGGCGGCGACGGGTTCTCCGCAGATCTTCAGCCCCTCAGGACGGAGTTCATGTCGTCACGCCTCTGCTCTTCATCTCCCGCTCCTCTTGGCTGCCGAGAATTCACCCTCCAAACTTTCCCCGCTCTTCTATCACCGGGAGACTTTCTTCACCACATTCGCATTCCCTCCCCTCTTACCTGGTTCTTCAGCTCCCCGAGGGTGGAGAGCAGCCGCTGGTCGGAGAGATGTGGAGGCGGCGGCGGCGGCGGAGGAACGTTCAGGTCGGCAAGAGACGGTCCGTTTATCGGCGGAGCATCAACTCGTCTTTGCGCGTTCGTCCGCCCATCGGTCCGTCGCTCCATCTGTCTTGTCGTCCAACCATTTGTCCGTCATCCCATCTTCTCTCTAGCCAGGAGAGATCTCCAACGTCCACATACCAGGAAGTCCAAAATCTTCTCTCAAACTCCTGCCTCTTCCCTGGCAGTGAGGAGCGAGGGGGAGCGTGGGCCAGCCAGCCTATGAGGACAGATTTTTTTTTTTCAAGGGACCTCACGCTTTCTCTCTGTCTTCCAGCCCTCCTCCTCCTCCTCCTCCTCCTCCTCCTCTCTGAGTGATAGTCCAAGGAAGAGACCAGTCAATCTCCCCTCTGTCAATGCGTGTGCTCCCATGAAATGAGGAAGGATGGAGGGAGGGATGGATGGCTGACTGGGCAGAAGAGAGGGAGGAGGTGCAGGGAGGCAGGCGAGGAGGAGAGCATCTGTAGTAGGTGGACGGTTGGAAGGATCATCCTGCAACTCTTCTGCCCCCCCTCCTCTACCTCCCACATCATGGATGTCGTTCCAAGTCGCCCTCTTCTCATCTCAGTTCATTATTCAGTCTCCTTCTCTCTACCTACTCCCACCCACCTTGTCCCTCTCTCCCTCTCCTTCTCTTCCCTCCCTCCTACTCCTTCTCTCCCTCCCTCCCTCCCTCTCTTCCTGTCTTTCAACAAATTGTCTTTTCCAGTCTTTTATTGGAGCTGCAACCCGACGCCTCCCTCGCTCCCTCACTGTCAGATATGGCTGCTGGCAGAGGCCCCGCCCCTGCATTCCAGTTGGCCAATGACACCAGACATCCAGCCCTTCACCCGCGCACACACACTCACATGGAAACATGCGTGCACACGCACACACAGATGCGTGCGCACACGCCGGTCACGGGCCAATGATGTGAAAGGTACTACGGAGAAACAAAAGGATGACCAGATGAGAGGGAGTGGAAGGAGAGAGAGGTACCATCACACACTCTAACCCAATGTGTGTGTGAGGCGCATGGACAGGTTGTCTCGACACACACACACACAAACTAATTACTGCATCTTTCATATGTGTTTATTTGTGTTTGTGCAGGAGATCTTCTCCTGAGGCTGTTCAACACACTGCAGCACACAGCTCTCCCACACACGCTCTCTCTCTCACACACACACACACATACTCTCAGACACTCTCACACACACACACACACAGCTTAACACCAGAATGGAAACAACAGGCTGTTGCTGGGCACCAACTGAGATAAAAGAAGCATGAGAGGGGAGGAGAAGATGGACCTCCCAGGCTCCGTCCAGGCCTGCAGCCCTGCAGCTCCATCACTTATTTGATAATTGTCCATGTTTAGGATGCAATCAGGAATGTAAGATTCAGAAGCTTCAGAAGATGACTCTCCAAAGGCCCTCCAGCTGAAGCTCCCAGCTTACTGTCTCCACCTCACCAGGACACAGACTCCTCCAGGGATTAACCACAGGTGGAGTTGGACCCATGTCACAGCTTCTTCTCGTGTTTCCCTGGGAACTGTATCTATGGCAACAGCTCTCTGAGTTCTGCAATACACCTGGCACCGGCTGACTAACGCGCAGCCTCTTCCATGTGAGAAGACTCTGGACCAGCCTTTGCGGACCGGGTCTGCTTTGACAGAGCGGATGAGAGCGAATCCTCCAAAGCCAAAGATGATATGGTTCAGAGATGAGGTTGCCGGACAGGACAGGGGAATCGTGGAGCGTCAGACTGCGGTTTGATGACTGTTGACAGAAGTTGTGTTCGGGTGCAGAGAAGATTCACGAGTTTCCGCAGAAAGATCAAAAAGCAGCTGCTTCCAACGCCCCGGCGATGCCAGCTGATATCTGCCGGCACCCACGTTTAGGCTCCCATCATTTCCCACATCTGCTATCTACATCCGGGCTTCGTCTACGTACAGACGGCTGCCATTGCTGACCTCCGGCCCAGTGAGGTGTCTGCTGACCGACTGCTGCGTGACATGCTGGCACCACCACCAACACACCTCCATCTCCAGGAACCCCCGCCCCCCTCGTCAAATGTCAGCCATGAATGCCATCTCTATTAATATTTCAAGACCAATTAAATAAAAGCACACATCATGCATGTTTAATGTCCCTCAGCTGTGGAGACCAGCCTGGCCCTCAGATGTCCCAAAGGAGGGCCTCGGCTGCAGACTCCACAACTCGCTTTTCCTCACGTTCACTTTTCTGCCAGTGTACTTCCTTGTTGGTCCTCAAATTGGCCCAGCATACCCTTTGGTCCAGAGCTCAGAAAACCACACACTTGCCATGTCCTGGACATCAGCAGTAGAAGTGAAGGCAGAAGCAGGAAAGAAGAGAGATGCTGGTGCGGCCAATTGCGAGGCCTGAGGTCTACAACGGTGATCTTTGATAAACAGACCTTGCAGACAGTTTTAGTTATTGAGAAGGTTCCAGCAGAAGAACCCAAAGGGAAGCCTCAACAACAACGACCGTCAAATAAGGTGGAATACAGTTTCCCGTTTGTATCTTCAGCCACCATGAAGGGACAGCGTAGTTGTCAGGAGATTCCAGACGCCCTGGAGATGCCGTGGTGCACTGCAGCAGTTGCTAACAGACCTTGGCTCCTCCCAAGCCCTTCCATTAGAGCCACCTAAGATTCTGGTAAAGGCAGCTTTCAAGAGCTATGTCACACTCCTTTGGTGAATATTATGTACTCTGAGGTACGCTGAGGTACTCTGAGGTACCCTGAGGTACATGGAGGTACACAGAGGTACCCGGAGATACATGGAGGTACTCTGGGGTACTATGAGGTACACTGAGGTACACGAAGGTACAAGAAGGTACACGGAGGTACACTGAGGTACACATAGGCACACTGAGGTACTCTGAGCTACACTGAGGTACTCTGAGGCACCCTGAGGTACACGGAGATACACTGAGGTACACAGGGGTTCCATGGAGGTACATGGAGGTACTCTGGGGTACTATGAGATACACTGAGGTACACGGAGGTACAAGAAGGTACACTGAGGTACACTGGGGTATACAGAGTACTAGTTAGTGCACTCATGACAGGTGAATCTATTGTATGAGATCAACATTCAGAGAACGAATAGATTCAAACCACGGCTGAAGGATGAGGCCGCCAATCATTTCATCCTGTAATCGTAATCCTTAGTTTGTCAGCTCTGCAAACATCTCTGCAGCCTCGGGCCCTCACTGGGCCTCTTCTTTTACAAATCAAAGGGTGTGATTCACGCAAATCATCAAGTGTTTTTCTTGTTATTTTCCAGACTTTTACATTTCCTACGCTCCTATTCTATCACTTGGAAATTCTTTTTCTTGTGACTCGATAAATGACTTCACCGTTATGTGAGTGTGTCTCCAACAACAGGTGGTCTACACCACTGCTAGGGATCAGGTGACGGCTCCACCTTTTGGGCATTCCACCTTCCAGAGAATCTTGTGGCAGATACGTATTGTTCAATACATGTTTGTCCAAAGTATAGAGAGATCATCACCATATAGTCGGGCCAATTATACATAGAGAATGTACCTTCGGGACCTCGGCACAGGCTGAGAGGACTCTGTGGTGCTTCTTTGGCTTCAAAGCTGTGTCAGGTCTCTTTTTTTGACTGACTTGTCAACCAGGTTCTCAACCATAAATGACCGTAGCTCTGACACACAGGAGAGTTTTGTTTGAGGAGAGACTGAACCGGGATGTTCAAGCACAGCTCCGACAGCAGCCACAGTGCACAGCTACTCTGGCTGCTATTTGTGAGACGCTTTAACTGCTTCGCATCCTTAAACTTCGCAAACTACGAAAGCCAGCTAACTTAATTCAGCAAACCCCGACACCGGGGAGAACCTTCCAGTGTGGAGGAACTAAAGGCCTTGAACTTCCTGTCTCATGAACAATCCAACTGCCATGGTTTGTTTTAGTTTCATATCTGCAAGACCCTCAAACACATATCCCTTGACCATTTCCAATGCTTCGGTGATGTCAACCCAGGGTAGCACTGACCAGAGCCTTTGCCAGCGAGACAGTGTTTTCTGCTACAAAAGAATTGAGGCTTTACCTTCAACATCTTGAAACGAACGGGCTCAGAAAACTAGATGAGCCTCTACAGCGGGTTCTCCGAGCATGTCCAAAGATGGCCCCGAAAATGGGCTGCGAGATGTCGATCGGTCCAAGCGCAACAGAAGCGTCTCGCAGAACGCAGCTAAGAACCAAACCCTAGAAGACGGCAGACGGGACCAGATGGAGAGTCCTCTCTTAAAAAGGGCGTGGTCGTTTTAGCAGCAAACAGTAGAAGCTATCTAGAACCTCTCTCAGATGGAGATATGAAACCAGCTATTTGTGGTATCGGTGTACATGACAAGGCAGTCCTCCTCTGTGAGTCAGATGAATCCTGGCACCTCCGCGCAGGCCCGTAATGCGAACCCTGTTATTGACGAATGCTGATCACGTCTCCATGTGACACCTGTCTGGACTGACAGCGCAGATTAACTTCATTTCCTCTGATAAATTATCTTGTTGATTGAATTTCACCGCACGAGATGGTTCAATACCAAACCGGACCAGAGACAACTGCCGCTGCAGATATTGAGATTGCTTGCCCTGAGATGCTTTAATGGAAACAACATGCACTCTAAATAGAAATACATAAGCTTCTCGGTAGCCCCAAGGTCACGCCATGTTCCTTAAAGTTCTGCAGACTTTCCGTGGCGGCGGCCAAATCGTAATGGGATGTGCGGTTCTTTGAAAGCTCCGCTCCACCTCAACCGCCTTCTGACAGAAAGCCTCTTTGTTCTTTAAAAAATATCTTAATTCAATAACAGGCCGGGGGAACCAAGTCTATCTGCAAAACCATCATTAGGATAATGACTTGGACCAGATCCACATGTGAACAGACATCCCGGCATAGAATGTCCTTTTGCCGGCTCAATTGGATTTAGTAGCGCTAGATTACCGCACAATATCTGCATGATGAGCAGGAGGCCAGGTGAGAACCTGGAGCTGCAGGCCGGCTGCTGCCCGGCCTCTGACCACCGAGGACCCGCGGGTCTTCGGTCGGGACCGCAGGACGAGGGAGCTGGATGCCTGCGGTCTACGGTGGGGAGCACCAGAACATCTCGCAACTAGGGGAATCCGATTGCCTACTCGGTAGCCCGGTGGTCCTACACCAGGTACAGAGGTCACTACGGATGTTCCTGCACCTGGAGCATTCTTCCTAATCGTCCGCAGTCGCTTCACAGCCCAGACCAGAGGTCTCTCCCGAAGCTTTTGAGGTTCTTCACGTTCGAGTCATGCAGAGCCACCGTGTGACTCGTGACCCGTTTCCATGACTTCCTCGCAGGCATTAGACGCAAGCTACGCGCCCGAGGTTGTCGGGTGTTAGATGCTCAGCGGAGGCCCTCACTCAGACCTGCAGGACAGGTTTTTCAAGACTGACTAGACCTCATTGCTCCCTCTGAAGAACATCAAGTAACCGGATATGTTCTTTGCTGTCGGACGGTGTGAAGAACGCCGATTTGTGGAGGCCATACTCTCTGGAAGAGGTTATCTCCTGGGCCTCTGCTGCCACTCTCAGCTCACCAACTGTAACTACATCTGAACACCATGGACCATCCTCCTATCCAGTGACAGACATTACGTTTCTACCAGAGACTTTTATCTGCATTTAGGATTTTGCCTCACTGAGCAGCAAGAGGGCGGCCTCTGACTTGTGGAGTCTCCATGTTCTCCCGGTGTCTGCTCCTCCAGGTTCCCCCGGGTTCTCCGGGTTCCTCCCGCAGTCCAAACACATGCGGGAGGTTCCTCGGAAAACCGGGGCAAATCGCTCTGTCGTGCGAATGACAGCGTGAACGGTTGTCTGTCTGGTATGTGATTGAGATACGGTCCAGGTGGACCTACGTCCCCTTGGTGGCAGCTGGGATAGACTCCAAAACCCCCAGCAGACCCATCGCAAGCCGTTGACAATGAATGAATGAGCAGCAAGTGAAGATTATACGCGCGCTCCTCACGTCCAGCAGAAATGTCATGAAATGTCCTGTCACACAACCACAACATGGACATGCACCTTCACTGCCCGGGAGATGCCATGCAGCGGGAAGAAGAACACGCCAGGGACGAGCCGGTTCTGGCTGAAGGACACCGGGGAAGCTCGGAGAGGTCGGCTTTGTGCATGTTTGTCAGATATTTGGAGAAACAAGCAGAAATCATGCAGCACAGCAAACTTGTGAAGATCCAAAGAGGGTCTTCTCTTGGATCCTAAGTCTCCAAATGAGCCTGATCTGGTGATCCTGATGGAGACACTGACCTCCTCAGATGCCTCTACTTACTGCATCATCAGGTCACACCTTCTTTTTCGGACTCGATGTGCATCATTAAACTTTTTTTTTTCGACGCTGGATACTAGCAGCTGTCATCCAGTGCCTTTGCACAGATTATGGATCCCATAATCTGCAGAAATACGTCACAGAATATGAAACGGACGCTCGAACGCAGGCGCATGCTCGGCGTTCTGAAGTCCAGCTCGAAATATCCACGCAACACTCACTGATAGCGATGCAATCATGCGAGGGCCTCGGGGCAGCGTTACCTGGAAGTAGGCGTGGCTTTGGGAGTAGAGGGAGGAGAATGGCGGGACCTCATTCAGCCTCTCTCCCTCTGGCTGAGCCCAGGCCTCCTCGGCAAACGGAGCTTCGGGAGATTCTACCTACGGCGTACAGACAGGGCTCAGCACTGCGCTTGCTCAAAGTGCATCAACACAACACACAGGACGTCCATCCGCGGGTGTGAACGTGCACGGGCCCAACACCTGCACGTGCATCCCAGAGGATGTATGAGCAGGGGGATCCGGTTCTGAGCTCAGCATATTTCCAACTCCAACTTTTAATTCACAGGGGAAGACGTCCCAAGATTGCTCTGACTGGAGCTGGGGCAATGCAGATAATGGAAAGAGAACACCTTTGCATACTCCGTGACCAAATATCAACGGACGAATGACACTGGCTTCACACCCAGGACCTGCTGGGAACATCTGGTCAACACTCAGATATACACTCAGCATAAACAGCGCTAGCAGGCTAAAGCTAACATCGTCTGATAAACTGTGTTGACGGATATTTCAGCCAATCTCTAAATCCCATAAAGGGGCAACTTAATGGATTAAGATGTAATTGTGCACGTGTGTGTGTGTGTGTGTGTGTGTGTGTGTGTGTGTGTGTGTGTGTGTGTGCATGTGTGTGTTTATGACATAACACAACACACAGCATTATAGTACATTTATTCTAAAAATAAAAATGAGAGATATTACATTATATCTATAGATTATTCATTGGATGAAGAGGCAACACAGCTGTGCACTTAGGATGAATTCAAAAGGTGGGTTTGTAGCGTGCGTGTGTGTGTGTGTGTGTGTGTGTGTGTGTGTGTTGTACTTGAAAAAGAGACAGAGCAAGCAAGGGGAGCAAGAAGAGAACATGTACATGGAGAGAACAAGATGGCAGGCCCATCTGCCACACAGAAGAGGCCAGATTGAGCACCTGTGGGGACACAAACAGACACACACGCACACACACACACACACACACACACACACACACACACACACACACACACACACACACACACACACACACACACACACACCATTTGGGAGACAAGAGCTCCCAAAATAACCTGGATGCTCAAAACACCATCAGAAACATGCAGGAGGATGCTGATGGAGATGATGGAGATGAAGGGGGGATTCCTGCATGTCATCATGACCATGAAAAAGGAGGTGGATGCAGGAATGCAGGAATTAATGTGTCATTTAACAAATGACTGCACATAAACATGTCTGGGTTTATGGTTCCCAGAGGAAAATACAAGACAAAAAGATCCAGCCAATGAATTACACACAATGGGATGTGACATTATATGTTGCAGAATTCAATGAAGAAACACACACCGGTGTGTGTGTTTAGCCACACGTTCCTGATTCCAGCAATGAGAAGACTCTGGGCGCCGGCCTCCAGCCACAGGGTGGCGCTGTAGACCAACGCTTACAAACACTCAAGGATCCAACCGGGGTTTCGGCCAAAGCGTCTCCCTAGAGACGAGACAAACTTTGACCGGGAGGTGAACTGACGTGGACGGACGAGGTGAACTGACACTCCCGCCTTCCTTCTGGCGGCCGGCAGTCATAAGTCACCTGGCCTACACACACTTTTACTGACAGCAGAGGAGCCGATTTAATGGAGCAGAACATACGGGAGGTCAAAGTCCAGGACAAAACCTATCGGTGGAGCGACGAGTACATGAACTCGACGACTCGGATACTCTGACCTGACTTCCTTCTCCCGTGACCCTTGACACTTCTCCTCCCTGGCTTTGTCTGGTTCGTAAAAGAGATAAAAATTCTTCCCTCCTCTCTGAGCTGCAGCCACTCTACAGACAAAACATGCTAATGTATGTTTTACATTGTTTTCAGGTTTTGGAAGAACCCAGGAAAAACAAACAGATTCAATATTCAATTGGCACTGAGCAACATTATTCAAATGGACCGAGCCTGTTGGAAAACACGCAGCTCAAGATCCCCCCCCAACACACACACACACACACACACACACACACAGGGAGAACCAATGTGCTCATGCCAAAGAATATGCATGTGTATTTGCATGTGTGTGTATGTTTGTGTGGTTGGAGCTTCGCAAGTGTGATGATGTAAGCGCTAATCTGCAAACACAACCCAATCAACCAAAATAAAAAGATTACCAGGCTGCGGCGTTCCCCCCCGTGAGTGTGTGAAGGAGATAGAGAGGGAAGACGGGGACAAAGGAGCGGGAGACGGCAGACAGAGTGGGTGCACGGCGCCGATAGCGGCGGGCCTCATTTCTAAGAAATGGGGCGAGCACTGAAGCGAATCCCTCCCTGGCAGTCCTGCAGGAGCGTTCTCCTGGCACGGAGACGGCTACACTGGGAGGACGCGTCCAGGACGCTTCCTGCCCCTCCACGGAGAGGAAGAGGGGGGCCTTTCATTCGAGATCCTTGAACGATATCATCGTCACCGAGAGGCGAAGATGCCGAAAGCTGCAGGTCTTCTATCCAGCAGGTGGACGTGTAAGATTCGGCAGACCGGGCGGCCATGATTGAGTAACTCCGACCCGAAAACCTCCACGCGTCCACCCGACTTCCTTCTCCCTCTGAGAAGGTGCGGGAATGTCACGCCTCGCCGCCTTTTTTTACAGGTGATAGCGGTCGTGAGCCTGCAGAGGTCTCCTAAAGGGACAGTTCACGCAAAACAGGAACAGCAACGGCTCACAGCCCTCCTGTCGGCATGGCGACCCTGACCGTGCTGCCGTTTTCATTCAGCCAATCTTTGGTTTGCTTTTTCTCACTGAAAGTTCATATAAAATGCGTTTTATAGTTTGTTCGAGAGCGTGGAGGCAGACGCACGCCTTCAGACCCCAAGCCTCCGAACCTTAGCTATTCAGGGTTTTAACACTGTTCTCACCTGTGAAGCAAAGGGTCAAAGGTCATCAACAGTATTAATGTTTGCAAAGAGTAGTCACCAGTTCACTGTTTGACCGATTCACAGTCACCGATTCACTGAGTCACTGAGTGACCGATTCACTACATGACCGAATCACTGAGTCAACTATTCACTGAGCCACTGATTCATTAAGTGACCGATTCACTGAGACACCGATTCACTGAATGACAGATTCACTGAGTCACTAATTCACTGAGTGACCGATTCACTGAGTGATTCATTTACCGAGTCACATACTGCGGAAACGCCATGTGTTATTTGGATTTTACGATGCTTTTACCAAATATGCTGATTCCAAACACACCACTGCTGCAAGCAGATAAAATAGACAGTTTGGTTAAAAGTGAGGAGTGTGGTGTAAACCGTGGTTTACTAAAGTAGCGACAGGCAGACAGACGGGTGTTGTGAGATGAGAGATTAAACACAGTTTAATGCCGTAGGAGGTGAAAGCTGAGGCAGACGGATAGACAGACAGACAGGCAGGCAGACAGACAAGTGTCGTGAAAGTTGAAATTTCTGATGTAGGAGTGAGCTGGGGTGATACAGGGGCTCCGTTACCTGTGCGGGTGTGATGTGTGTGTGCGTTACGTATCCGTGAACGTGCTGGATGTGGGAGAGCTGCCGCTCCGCCACCTGAACCAGCTCTGCCCCGCGCAGGTCGGCGTGGCGACCGAAGGCTCCGTCCCCGGCCGGCGAGCGCTCCCCGTCCCCGTCCCCGTCCCGCTCCCTCTCGAGGGTCCCGCCGCCTCTTCCCTCCCTCCTCCAGGTGCCCCGGCCCCCCCCCTCCAGGCCCGGGGGCCCCCCCTCGCCCCGCCCCAGGGGGTGGAGCTGGCAGGGGTGGCGGTGGAGGTGGAGGCCCGGGGCCCCTGGAGAGGCCCCTTCTTCTTCCTGATACCGATACTTCTACAGGAGGACGGGGCGGGATGTGAAAAAAAAGGGAAGGTTGGAATTAGGAGAGAAAAGAGAAGAAGACAAGAGAAGGTGAGTTTAGTGTGCAGACGTGGAAAGATCTGAGCTGGAACAGAGGAGCGTTAGTGGTTCTTCAACAGAAGGTCAGGATCATATCCCGGCAACCCAGCCCGGTCTTTCTCCTTGGAAAACTTACTACCCCTAGGAGACCTTCTACCCCCTGTAGACCTTTCACGTCACAGAACACCGTCCCCCTCCGAGACAGCCTCCCACCTTCTTGGAGACCTTCCACCACCAAGAAGACTTCCCACCTTTAGTTACTGCTAACAGTTAAGACAATACATATTTCATTATATTTCTTATTCTTCCTCCTTTCTACTATTATCTATTACTGTTATGTTTTTTTTACTTGAAACTCTGGCACAACAATTTCCTTCGGGATTAATAAAGTTGTTCTCATCTCATCTCATCTCTCACCTCCTAGCAAACCTTTCCTCCCTTGAAAATGTTCCTCCTCTCAACCCAGCTGAGATACTGGGCCATTAGATATTCAGATATTCAACTCGCGCACACACCGATCAATATTTTTGATGGCTTTGGCAAACATCTTCTACTTCAGACCTTCAAACTTCAGTGCATGACCTTCACCTCACTGGACTTCAAATCACTTTTTCACTCAGAACATTCAATTCCATCTTTCTGGAGAAATGATGGGGATTTTCCATCATTCACTCATTCTTGCCTTCATTCATTCATATTTGTGAAAATTGTCTTTTTTTTTTTTTTTTTTTCTCAACAATGTATCCTTGGCAACTTGACTTGTCATTTGAGTTATATAACTTCACGTGTATGTGTGTGTGTGTGTGTGCAAGCAAGATGACACCCGGCAGTCCAGGTGTACACACAGCACGACACTAATTGTTTCCTGAGCTCGCAGTATTGTAAACACACACACACACACACATGCACACACACAATCCCTCAGACCTGCGAGGCAGGTTTTGTCCCTGGACTAGTGTCCAAAACTGAAGGACAGAGAGCGGGGGATGGGCCTCGAGGGTTCTTCACCTCCCTGCGGCCTCAGAGTTCAAGTGAGGAGAAGAAAACAAAGAAAAACGAACTGAGCTCCTCCTCCATCTCACTGTTTCTTTTGCATGAAGTCAGAGATGCTGCTGCTCTGGCCCAGGTACACCAGGGATTCAAGCAGAGCCACACACACACACACACACACACACACAGCCTGCAGCCTATACCCCTTGCAGTCTGACGGCCATCCGATGAATATGACACGCACGTGACCTTTTGACCTCCCGCCCTCCCGCCAGCGACAGTGGCGCGACGCGGTTCTCACGCTGCATTCAGGATTCTGTAGCAGCTCCAATCAGCCAATCATAGACCAGCGGGCCAGAGCTCGCCTGAAAACAAACCAGTGCATTTTTTTAAAAATGGAAAAGGGCAGTTTTATTCTTCATGGCAAGACAACCATGCGCAGGGAAAAGCCCGTCGGTGGCATGGCTGTCAGTTTTCAGGTAGATACACTAGATCAGGGGTCGGCAACCCGCGGCTCTTTCATCTTTACACTGCGGCTCCGAGTGGCTTGGGAAAATAAATAATAGATATTTAATTGAAGTGTATTTCATATGAGTTAATTCCTTTTTTTAACTTTTACTTCTAAGTTGGAAGATTATTGTGATCTTGAATTATTGAATAAAATTATATTTATTATTTTTCGCCGCTCAAAATAACGTCACACCCGCGGAAGCCGGTATACCCGCTAGCTGGTTAAGTCCAGATTTGCAGATGCTGTGCGCAGAAGTTCAGGAGCAGAAGTCCCATAAACCAGGTAAAATAAATATTTATGAAGATATTTTGCAAATATTTTTTATTGTTTACTGACGCTGTGATTTTTTTCCTGATTTATCTTTAAAATTCAGGTCAAGGCTCCGCTACACACTCTAAAAGCCCAAAGCTCCAGATGAGTTCATTACATAAATAAAATTTAATTTTCTCCGCAATACTTTGTGAATTTCAGAAGCAACACACTACACACTTGTTTATACAAAGTGTAAAGGTAATAAAAAGCAATATATACAGTGGTACCTTTATTTTAGACGTCAAAAAGTAATCGCGGCTCCCAGAGTTTTCTTTTCCGAGGAAACCGGGTCCAAATTGCTCTTTGGGTGTTACGGATTGCCGACCCCTGCACTAGATGGAAGGGCTCTGTGTGTGTGTGTGTGTGTGTGTGTGTGTGTGTGTGCGTGTGTGTGAAGGTCAGACACCTGTATCGCCCTATCACTTCTGAAACTACTGGGGAGTCATTTTTTAAAATGCGATTTGGAATTGGTCTAAAGTTTTCCCAGACAGTCACCCTGTGAATGTGAGGGTTGCGCCGCCTCCTGCTCCTCCTGCTGCTCTCCTCGCTCTCCTCGCTCTCCTCCCGAGAAACTAACGCAGATACTCGTCCCACAAAATAAACAAAGGTGAGGTTGTGCCGTGACCTTCAGTGCGCCTCCCCTCCTCTCTGACCCTCACGTCCAACACCGTCCTCCTCACCAGTCCAACAGCCCTGAAGAGTCTTGGGCTGCAGCCGGCGCTAAGACCCTGAGAAGACCCTGCTGCACACTGGTGCCCTCTGCATGCACATGCGCGCGCGCGCACACACACACACACACAACACTACGAAAGAAGATCTCCATCTATGTGGAAAAAATAACAGGTTTGAATGTATAAAATGAAGGATTTGTACTCTATATTTATTTTCAGGATGGGGGGGACCAACCGTTGCCAGCCGGCAGCAGAGCACACACACACACACACACACACACACACATATATTCACACAGATACACAAACACACACTCACAAAAACACACACACACACACACACTAGCATGCACTGCAACTCACTGTTGGACACGTGTTAGTGTGTCAGCCTTTCAGCCACAGAAACCTGACTGGATAGGGAGCAGATTCAGCACACTTGTACATGGATAGATGTGTGTGTGTGTGTGTGTGTGTGTGTGTGTGTGTGTGTGTGTGTGTGTGTGTGTTAAACCACAGTAAAACCAAGTGTTAGTCACGCTTGGTGAGATATGAAAGAGCAGGGGATCCTCTGCCGTAAGGGATGTCTTGCACACACACACACACACACACACACACACACACACACACACACACACACACACACACACACACAATGTGCCTCCCTCTGTCCTTCCCTTTTCCATTCTCCATCTCTTCGTATCACGCTCTCTTCCATGCTACGCTGGCATAAAGAAGTTATCGGTAAAGCCAGAAATTCAAATGGACAGTTTGTCCAGTCACTGTGAGAATCGGACATCCCATAATACACCACCTACGTGGAACGCTGAAGAAATACAAACAAATGAAGATATATTTTGAATTTCACAAGTTTGCAACAACAAATAAAATGTCCTTCAGACACACTAAATGACATATGATTGTCCTTTTATTTTTTTTCGTTCCGTTTATCATTCATTTATTATCGATCCATTAGACTTCATTTTTTTGTGTTACTTTTCTTCAAAAACATCAGGATATCTCAAAGCTAATGGCAGGTATTTGGTCTTTTTCCGACTCCGTTGTTTTGAATTAAAATGCTAATGTAATAATGATGAGCCCTGCTGTAACCAGGCCTGGCTTTGGACCGCTGCGCTGCCTGAAAGGACTGGCCTGTCCTCCCGGAGGAGAGCCTGAGGCGGAGCACGCTTCAACGCACCGCCAGGCTGTCCGGCAGACACTTGTTACAGTTGTGGCAGTGAGAGGACGGACGTGAAGGTAGGAGACTGTAGGAAACGGTAGGAGAAGGTAGGAGACGGTAGGAGATGGTGGGAGAAGGTAAGAGATGGCAGGAGAAGAGAGGAGAGGAAAAGAAAGGAGAGGGTAGGAGACAGTATGAGAAAGTATGAGAAGGTAGGTGATGGTAGGAGAAGGTAGGAGAAGATAGGTGAGGGTAGGAGACCATAGTCGAAGGTAGGACATGGTAGAAGATGGTAGGAGAAGATAGGATAAGAAAGGAGAGGGTAGGAGACGGTATGAGAAGGTAGGAAAAGGTAGGAAAAGTTAGGAGACAGTAGGAGACGACATGAGATAGTATGAGACTGTATATGAATGTATGAGAGTGCTTGAGACGGTCGGAGAAGGTATGAGATGGTAGGAGAAAGTAGGAGACAATATGAGAAGATATGAGAAGGTAGGAGACTGTAGGAGAAGGTAAGAAACGATATGAGAAGGTAGGAGAAGGTATGAGAAGGTAGGAGATGGTAGGAGACAATATGAGAAGGTATAAGACGGAAAGAGACGATATGAGAAGGTAGGAGAAGGTAGGAGACGGTAGGAGATGGTAGAAGGTCTGCCCCCTATGGTTCGGTGTCAGGGACGGACCATCGTTCTCCGGGCGGACCATCCTTGTACAAGTACCCAGACGACACAGCAGAAGTGGAGGAGCGGACTCATCTATTTTAAATGCCTTGAGATGTTTGACCTACTTAAGGTGTTGATTTATCTTCTCGGGCACTTGAGCCGCTTCAGAAACGGACGTATTTCTGGCAAGGTCAAGCACATTCCCCGGCAGGGAATCCCTGACTGGATCAGAACCAGCTCAGGATTCCAATCCGCAGTCATTTTCCACCTTCTGACCAAGTCCTCTGCCAGAGACCACACCGACCAGAGCCCGAATTCCACTGCCGCTCCTCAGCGACCAGCCTTTCCACTGAACCTTCAGAAGACATCTGTCGTCGGGAGAAGAACCCGAGAGGAAGGATCTGCAGCTGCGGGCCGGTGGAGAAAACCCTCCGTGAAACCATGGGCGCTCTGAAGAAACACCACAAACATTGAAAGGACTGGGATGACCAAACTATGGGACCTTCTAAGAAAAGTCACACCTGACCTCCCCCCTGCTAGCACGTCCTCCACAACCTCAACATCATCTGAAGCCCCCGACACAAACAACGACTGACCTGCAGGAAGCAGGGTGGAAGCACCGCTCCCACGCACAAAACGGCATTCCTATTTATACTGGTCCCATTCTTTATCCTCACACACACATACACACACACACACACCAAGCAGTTTTCTCTCCTTCTCTCTCCATCTAACAAGCTGACATGATGAGATGATCTAATAGGACAGAAGTGAAGTCCATACACTTCATTAGGGTCTAACTGCTGAACTGGACACGAGCGTGCCCTTGCAGACACACACACACACACACACACACACACACACACAGAGTCCAGTGGACCTAGTATTCTCCTCTTGGTGCACTCCACTGCTGTAGAAGAATGTCTAGCCTAACCAGGGTTCACTTCAAATCAGCGGAGTCGAGTGTTGAGATGAGTCTCTCAGACAGTGTTCCACCAGCACCATCCAGATCTTCTGGAGGCTGGGTGAGGGTTCTGGAGCTACGTGCGGCTGGTTATGGACTTCATGGCTGTTCGGATGCAGCACGCCGCTGTGCTGACGACTCCTCCTCTCCGAGCTCCTGGGTGGAACTTTAATATTTCATGCGTTGGTTTTCCACCCGACGCTTCCAGAGTACTTCGCCAGAAGATGATTGCGAGCTTTAGCGAATCTTATGTAATTGGGGTGAGCAAACTCCTGACAGCTACAGCCATGTTCATTCAGAGGGACCTCAATGCAGCACCTACTGAAGCCTCTTGGCTTTTGACACTAAGCTATAGGTTTAACAGAAGAAGAGACAGGGCACACACACACACACACACACACACACACACGTGAAGGTCACGTCTCCTGACCCTGGGACCCACAGCTCACTGCTGTGCTCTACTATAAT
>NC_141299.1:2390000-2530000 GCF_037954325.1 Fistularia commersonii | reverse complement strand
TTTGAAAACTAAGAGCAGGCTGGCGTTTGTCACTGCTCGGATTAGACTTTAGCATAATGGGATTAGACGCCGTGGACGGGCGGAGGCCTGGCAGGAAGTCCACCACCTCCAGCCCGCAGGAGGTCTTCCACTTTTAGACCTCCAGACATGTCCGGTATTGAAGGATTTAAATGGAGAAAATGACTGGATATTTATACCCCGAGAACTTGAGTCTTCTGCGCCTCTAATATATTCAAACCATGTTTGGAAAAGGTCTCCGGTAAGCTGGACCTCCATCATCACTTAAGACGAACCGCTGGAGAATCAAAGTCCTGAATATCAGCTGTAAATGACATGAAATCCAAAGGAGATGAAGTGGAGCAGCGAGAACCTCCTCCATGAAGAACGGTTCACTCTGATGTCACATTCAGCTCACGAACATCTGACCAGAAAGCGTTCCCACCAACAGCTGCGGGTGAACGACGTCCAAGAATTGGGGCGGACTCCTTTGACCGGCCTGAACCTTCTCCGATCGCGTCCACAGAGCAGAAGCCGTAGGAGATGAGGAACAAGGAGCAACAGAACGGGAGGCGAGCGGCTTCTCAAGAAGCGACACTGATTATAAACCTGAACCGGAATGGATTCGGGACGAAGACTCGGAGAACCTGCGCTCACCGAGGTGCAGCTTCGCGGACGGATCAGTAACACGTGGAGGTCACCACGGAGGGTTCGGGCCAGAGGAACATTCAAACGGATTTGACATTCTTATCAGGGAACAAACCGTCCGAAGAGGGACGACATCCAGGAAGAGCGGATCCTCGTGGAGAGAAGACCAGGAGAACCCATGGAACCGGAAGGGTTCTTCTGACAAGAACGAGAGACACACGGCACCAGATGTTTGCTGAGTCCAGATACTTGAAGGTGTCAGAATCCATGTGTCTGTAGCTGATCGATAGTCCGATCATGCTTGGATGTCGGGTTTAGAGCACGTCGTGACATCAAGCTGCTTCTCATTTCCTCTGAGGACCTTCTGGTTCTGACCAGTGGGAGGCTTCAGGTCCTCTACCAGAAGAAGCTGGTCTGCAAAAGCTCCTGATGCTAAAATGACTTTGCGTCACGAGGAACCCAGAAACGGTTGCATGAGGACAGACGGAGGGATGGATAGATGGGGGGATGAGCGGACGGACAGATCCATGCTCTTCATGTGGATTTCCGCACACTTTTGAGAAGATACTTGAGAATCTTTAGTTGCATTTCAGATTTGGAAAACAAAAAAAACTCCCCTTCTTCTCCGCTTCTCCTCCTTCCAGACGTTGACCAGTTCTCAAACATGGCCTGCGTTCAGTTTCCTTACTTCTCTAAGTCCGCCCAGTCTCCCTGGTCCACCCAGGAGGTGTTTGTCAGCGGCCCTCAGAGAATGCTGTGGACTCAGGAGGGTTTGAGATCCAGGACCTCACAACTCTGCTGCCTCTGAGCAGCACTTTTGGAGGAAACACTTCTCTGAATAACCCAAGCAAACAGGCAAATATCAAATCTGTCATGCCTCACACACGCCTGGACACCAGACCTCTAGACATGGACCACTGTTTATGGTTTGTGAGCTTTACAGTTTCGAATTATTAATATCTGTCTGAGTGTGTGTGTGTGTGTGTGTGTGTGTGTGTGTGTGTTGTCGCCCGAGCAGCTCCACACTGGGCTTTCTGTGCGAACATTAAGGTAAAGAGAAGGTACATTACATTCAGTGAGGAGGAGGAGTTCTGGGGGTCCATCTTCACATGGAGCTCTGCTGGCAGAGATTATCCGAACATTTACACCGAGTCCGGCTCTTCACCACGGCGGGGGATCTGACCCTGTGGAGCGTGTCTCCCCCTACGTTAGTCCTCCAGCAGATGCATGGCTGTGGGCTCGATGGTCCTGCGGCTGTTTGGGAAGTCCTCTGCCCTCCCCCCCTACCCCTCTCATTCCCCCCCTGCAGTTACATCACAACGCCAGCTGGGCCGCGCACAGATGGACGGAGGGACGGACGGATGTTATCTGGTCGAGCCGAGGAGCAAGGTCCACGCGTCCTGGTGGGGCAGGGGGATCTGCGCGAGCTAGCAGACGTGCGCTGCCTCCCTGTCCTGGAATAGCTCCACCTCCGTAAAGACCATTAGCAGCCTAAGCTAAGCCTCTTAGCGCAGACTCCTGCTCTCCTAGAGCACGGGAGGCCAGGAACCCCAGCAGGTCCAGACCACAACTGCACCGGGGCGGAGTGGGGGGGGCGGGGGACAGAAGAAGATGCCCCGGCAGGCAGGAGGTATGGATGGCGGGCTGGAGACAAACCAGCCACCGCAAACTCCACAAGAGCAGAACCGTGAAGGCAGGAAGTCCAAGAACTCCTCGGATCCCTGGTGTTTGATTGTGTGATCAGCAGATCTTCACCTAAGACTCCCCTTCCTCAGCAGACACCTCCGGGAGGCTCGGACTCCCTAAAACCTCCAGCTTACACTTCAAGGCTCTCGTGACAACTATGTACTCAAAAAGGTCACGAGACGACGAGGTGTTCAGGAAAACTGCTAAAAATTATTTTAGTGGCTGACAAGGACCACAGAACTTGAGGAGGACCGTGATTATAATCCATTATCTTATTAGATTATGGAGATGAATGTGAGTTGGACCCGCAGGTTACATCCCCTGTGTGTGTGTGTGTGTGTGTGTGTGTGTGTGTGTGTGTGTCCTGCAGCCTGGATCTAATGCAAAGAGAAGACTGATCGTCTTCATCCCCTTTTGCCTGCTCCCTTCAGGGTCCACAGCCAATCATCTGCCTCCATCCAACCCTCAGCCAATCATCTGCCTCCATCCAACCCTCAGCCAATCACCTACCTCCATCCAACCCTCAGCCAATCATCTGCCTCCATCCAACCCTCAGCCAATCATCTGCCTCCATCCAACCATTTCCTGTCCTCCTTCTCATCCATCCATAGACCTCCTGTCTGGTCTTCCACCGGACCTCCTGCCCGGCAGCTCCAACCTCAGCATCCTTCTACCCAGATCTTCTCCATCCAGAACATCCACCATGTGCTGTCCCTCTGACGGACTCCTTCCTGATCCTCTCCATCCTCCTCACTGCCAAAAAGGAACCTCTGCATCTTCATCTCCGCCTCTCCGCCGAGGAGCTGTCAAAAAGACACGAATCCCAGCGCGGGTCAAATCTCAGGAGGTGCGGCTGTGTGAAGAGGATGTGAGAAGAACCCTGATCTTCATCAGGTAAGCCAGTCAGACGGCCGGTCTTCTAAACCCGGTTTCCTGCTGTCGGATCCACATCCGAGGAGCAGGTGGCCCGGGATGGGACCGCAGCCTCTCCTTACCCTAAACCAGCATGTTCCTCCACGGAAGATCTGGTAGAAACACCATCCTCTAGCAGCTGGACCTGTTTATCACTGCTCCTCACGGTCAGGAGGAGTTTGATTGGTCACTGAGAAGAAGAACCCGATCACATCCTGAACTTTCACTGGACGCTTTGAGAACCTGCCGTCATGGACGAACAAGTGAAGGAACATCACGATGACGCCGATCTCAACATCTACGCCTCTTGTTCTTTTAACTTTCACAGAGAAATGCGTGGACATGAACGAGGAAAGACCTTCTGCAGAGCAGCGTGATGTTTGAGCTCCACCTCCTCCACCCTGGGATCATCTCACCTTTGTCGTGAGGATGCAAATGCAGTCCATCCTCAGGAGTCCCTGCGGCAGACCTTCACCTCAACATCTCCCGGGCGTAACTTTCCCGCTCCGGCAATCGCTGCTTGTTGCCGTCGGCGACACCCTTCAGTCTCCTCTCTTTCTCTCTTCTTCTTCTCTCTCTTTCTCTCCTCCTCCTTCTCTCCCTCTCCTCTTCTTCTCCTTCTCTCCCTCTCTCTCGTCCTCTTCATGTCCTCCACCTGCCTCCACCTCCTCGTCCAGAGGAGGACTCTGCTCAGAAACATGGCCGCCGCACGCCCTCGTCTCCATTTGATGGTGGCTGGGCACCACATGGTGACCTGACGGCATGCAGAGCTTCATACACACACACAGACACAGAAGGGCAAGCAAAGAGCAGCACACACACACACACACACACACACACACACATGGATGGGCAGGCTAATACACTCATAGAGAAATGCAGAAAACACACACACACACACGCACCACTCTGCTGTTTTATGAGGTCAGAGTCTGTTTGGCAGGAATGAGTGTGTGTGTGTGTGTGTGTGTGTGTGTGTGTGTGTGTGTGTGTGTGTGTGTGTGTGTGTGTGTGTGTGTGTGTGTGTGTCGGGGGGCAGAACAGCAATGAATGCTCTACTTTACAATTTAACTGTGGGTTCTGGAGAACTTAAAGCCCCCTGAAGCTTCACACAAAGATGGGACTTCACTCACACACACACCCACACACACACACACATACACACACACAGACACGCACCAGATGTGCATGAGATGCACGGAAGGACTGCAAGGTGCAGGAAGGACAGCATATATCCATATCACTATCTTTCATGATATTTATAATAATGTTTCCCGTCTTCCTATCAGCACATATCCAAATGCACTGCAGACAGCAAAGTAGGAATTTCACATGTTTCTACAAAGTCCATTAAAACTCTTTGGAGCCTTGAATCACTTAAAAAAGCTCTGGGGACATGAAGAGTCGGAAGGTAACGGTCAGATATCTGTGGCATCACACACGTCTGGACGTGGTGTTCTTCACTACTATGGAGTCATCTTCAAGACCACAAGATCTCCAGGAACGAAGATCGGAGGAACTACTGTTTTTCACCTACAACCCGAATGATTTCCTCCTGAACAGAAAATATATGTGAGTGTGTGTGTGTATGTGTGTGTGTGTTAGAGAGTACTTCACCTGTGCTGGTGTCACTGGTATTGTTTCAAATAATATCAGATGATCGATTGATCACAGATTGATTCCAAAATCTTCTGCCCAGCGAAAAAAAAAAGATCTACCCAAGGAATCCTCCGTCCCTTAAGGATCCCACAGTGGATCCCAGCGTAGATTACATTACATTACATTACATTTGGCAGACGCTTTTATCCAAAGCGACTTACAATAGAGGACATAAGGACTGCAAATAACACTTGCAAATACAAGATCCCACAGTGGATCCCATAGTGGATCCCAGTTTTGATCCCTCAGTGGATCCTCAGCCTTTCGATCTCATAAGAAAAGCGAACCTTCTGCAGCAGTGAGAGCCGTCAGCAACGGCGCATCCCCACGGGAGTTCTCTTGGAGGTTCCTCCAGCAAAAACCAAAGAATAACACACGTCCTACCTTGACGGGGGGCTGAGGTCCGGTGGAAGTCCTGGGAGTGGCTGGACCTAGACCTGGACCTGGACTCGGGCCGGTGCAGATGACTTTTGGTGGCCCAGGACTGGTTAGGCTGAAAGGGAGAAGAGGGTTAGGATGTGACGGTCGAACAAAAATCAGTAGAGGATGGTTTCCAACCTACCTGAGATGTGGCTCTTGGTTCATCTCACCCAGAGGTCCGCTGAACGTGAACGCCCTCTGGCCCGGGCTACCGGGACTTGAGGCGGCCTCTGTGGCCACCAGGCCCTGGATGGTGCTGGACACCAGGGCTGAGATGGTCACCGGATCGCCAGGGGCGGGACTAGGTTGTGAACCGGCAGCTGCGGCGGAGCTTTCTGAAGATACCGGAGAGTCATGAGCGGCAGGAAGCTTCATCTGTCCAGACGCCTGAGAAGGTGTCTTTGGAGCTGAAGTCCCACCAGGAGGTTCCACGCCATTTTGTTTCAGTACAGAGGGAGACCCCGATGGAGATGTTTCTGCCGCAGTGGGCCGGGCGGGGGGGAGGGGGGCCCGGTACTTGACTCTGGACGGGGCTTCCTTAGGGGAGGTGGACTCCGATGCAGGAGGAGATGGCTTCACTGCCGCTACTCCTGATGGGATTGCAGGAGCAGGACCCTTGATGGACCTGGGTCTGGGGGCCGGAGGCTGCGGCGTTCCTCCGGGAGGCTGAGGGGCGAGGGGACCCGAGGTGGGCTGCGATGGAGCAGAGGGACCTTCTGGTGGGGTGCGAAGGGCGGGTTCCTCCTTGGGACCGTCAGCCTGGTCCACAGCAGACTGGCTCTCTCCAAGGATGGACAACTCATAGTACTCCTGGATGTCTGGAAGGAGAGAAGAAAGGGTTAGAAGAAGGTATGGCTGCATATGTTTCGAAGGATCGATGGAAATATAAAACGAAGCCTGGCTTATGTAACGTGGAGATGAATCGGGGTAACAAATCATGGCGATCCAGACTTAGAACAAACATCTGGATGTCCGTCAACATCAACAAGACCTCAGATCAGAAGATATCTTCATCAGAGGGGAGGCAACTAGGAAGTTGTTTGAGGAACAAATGATGATGAGGTGCTTCTTCATGGAGCAGTCACTCAGGTTTGACCTTCAAACCACCTCCGGGAACTAGCGAGGAACAGCAGAAAACAAAAGCTGCAGCCGAGGCGCCTTCGCTGAGAAGCTCAGACACTCCAGGAGGCCCCGGCTCCTTCACAGTGAGGACAACATGGCAGGTCACGGAGGTCCTTAAAGATCTCTGAGGGACATCTAGCAGCTCTGAACACATTCAGCTCTGATCAAAGAGCGTTTTATTTTTTTACACGCCTCATGGAACTGACTGTGACTCCACAGCTGCAGCAGGTTCTGCAGAACTTCCAGTGCAGTATCTTCAGCCAGCACCTCCGTGGGACTCACCGGCACACCGGTGACCTCTAGTGGCAGGACGAAGAAGCCGCAGGCAGCAGCGGCATGTTTATCTTCTGACACACACACGCGAACCGTTTTCCTTGGCCTTCTGAGGCAACATCTTCTGTGTCTGATCTAAGAGATGTTCTTGTGCGGTAGAGGTCCACCAATGTCCTCGCAGCCTGTCTGTCTGCCGACCCCTGGGTCTGATACCTCCTGAAGGTGTTCATGAAGCTGCTTGAGACCTCCAGACTTTCCATGAAACACACCTGGTGACTGAGAAGGTGTGAGGCTGAAGGAGGAGGCCGATGACCCGGCGTTCCAGGAGCACGGCGGGAAGAACGCCGGGCGGGAGATGAGACAACTGACCTCCACAGTTCGGACAAAGTCCTAGGTCTCAGCAGAAGAAGGCGAAGGTCAGGACATCCGTCTCACGTCTGCTTTCGGTCAAGGCCAAGAGGAGGAAGGACGGAGAACCTTTGAGCTTCTCATTGAGACATGAAACCAGGAACCTCTAGGACTTTGGATAGAGTTCCATCAAGAGGAGGAGAAAAAGAACCAAGAAACATGTCAGGGAGGACCGGCCCAGCCAGTGGAGATATAAGGGAACATCTTCACCGGGAACATCTCTGGAAACATCTTCACATCCTCACAGGAGCTGTGTGGAGCCGGTGAAAGTTCTTCACCGATTTCCATTAAACCTGTTTGTTTTTGTTTTTTTTGTTTTTTTTGCTCCTTGAAGTCCAGATGTTTTCTCAAACGACTGAAAAGTTATTTCTGCTCGCCAGACGGCCGTAATGACAGGCCCCTGAGCTGCGAGCGTCGGGAGGAGAAGAAGAGGAGGAACCGGCAATTATCTTCACGCAGCAATTAACCAAGTCATGGAAGGAGAAGTGTTTGGGCCAGGAGAAGTGGTGCGTTCAATGTCAGCGCAGGTTCTGGACACTGAACACACCGTTGCAGAGATATCTGCATTTCTTACATTCATGCAGCTGATGCAACACATATATATACTGTAATTTCCGGATGATAAGCCACGACTTTTTTCACGTAAACAACGATGCGGCTAATATATGGACTTTTTTTTGGGGAGGGGGGGGGGGGGGGCGCTAACAAGCTTCACACCGCTAAAACATTTATCCTCGTCAGATCGGACCGATGAAATGACCGGGAAATTCTGAGTCCGTTCAACTCCGACACAGAAGAAGACGACTTTGACGGTTTTAGTGCGCAGGAGGAAGCCCGAGATAGCGACCGGCTAGCTGGTGCGGCTTATATTGAGGTGCGCTCAATAGTCCGGAAATTACGGTACGTCTTCTGCTGCTCATCTGGAGTCGGGTGTCGGGGGCAGCAGCCGAAACAGTGCGGCCCAGACCTCCCCCTCCCTGGTCACATGGTCCAGCTCCGCTAGGGGACCCCGAGGCGTTCCAGGCCGGCCCGGAAACGTAGTCTCTCCAGCGTGTCCTGGATCTTCCCCGTGGTCTCCTCCCACATGGACCCGGCTGGAATGCATCCCCGTCCAGAAGGTATCCTGACAAGATGCCAGAGCCACCTCATCTGGCTCATCTATGCTGAGGAACAGCAGCTCTAGTCCGAGCTCCTCCAGGATGACTGAACTTCTCACCCTATCTCTTAGGGAGAGTCCGGCCACCCTATACAGAAAACTCATTTCGGACACTTGTATTTGCAATCTGGTTCTTTGGGTCACTACCCACAACTGGGGCCCATAGGTGAGGGTGGGAAGGTAGATCCACTTGTAAATTGAGAGCTCAGTTCCTTCTTCTGCGTCAGAGTCCACGTCGCACCCATCCACCTGTCCATCTCCTGCTTCATCCTTCCTTCTCTCGTGCGTAAGACCGTGAGATACTTCAACTCCTCCACTTGGGGCAGGAACTCCTTTAACCCTTTAACCCTAACCTCTTCCCAAACCCGGAGTGGCCACTCCACCCATTTCCGCTTGAGCGCCGTGGTCTTGGATTTGGAGGCCCTGCTCCTCATCCCGACTGCTTCACACGTATATGCAGCCGCTCGGCCATGGAAAGCCATTCTACGAAGGTCTCTCCTCAAAGTTCTTCATCTCATCTGTAGGCTACATGAAGTTTGGAGGTCTGTAGCCATTGACTCTACAGAAAGTTGGCGACCCCTTGGCCCTTTGCCGACCCCAATCCGTCACTTTATGTAGCCTAACACTACATGGTTGCTGTCGTTCCCGAGCGCTTCCATGTTCTTCTAACCCATCTGACGGTTGACTTTGGATTATTTGGGATTGTATTTGTCGCACAGGTGGTCTCCTATCGCAGCTCCACGCCGGAATTCATTGAGCTCCCGAGAGCGACCCATTCTGTCACAAATGTTTGTAAAAACAGTCTGCGTGCCGAGGCGTTCGATTTGAAGGGATTGGAACACCTGATTCCAGTGATTTGGATGGATGAGACAATACTTTTGGCCATATAGTGTAAATATATATACACACACACACATATATACACAAACACACAGCTCCTTCAAGTTATGGATCTGCTCCAATATCTCTGGCTGATTAAGGAACCCAAACAAAACACAAAGGTCAACACACACGTTTGTGTGTGTGTGTGTGTGTGACTAGCATCACAGATAAAGTCCTGTAAATCTTTATCTGAATTAATAACTGATTCTTGACGTTTCATTCTGCGGTGCAAGAAGAAGAAGAAGAGAAGGTGGAGAAGGTGGAGGGTGTGGTTCTCACCCAGCAGGGCACTGAAGAGCTGGCTCTGGAAGATGCTGATGACCCGGTCCAGAGACTGCTGCAGCTGCTGGTCCTCCTCCGCTGGGTTCTGCTGCCTCTGGTCCAGCTTGGCCCGGTACTGCTGCAGGAGCTCCAGGGCCCGCCGGGCATCTGGACACAGTAGATCATTCAAAGATTCGGGACCGGCTCCGTGTGAACGGAGGACCATCAACAGGTGATGAATGCTGACACGTCATCTCCTCAATAAAAGCAGCGAAAGGTCAAAGGTCGCTCTGGAACTCCTCCCACCTTATCAAACCTGATGTTTGCCCGTCACAGAAAGAGGAACATGTCCACACACACACACACACACAAACACACAGGCGGACCAGGTCCTGGAAATATGAAAAGTGCCCTTCAGCCCTTCAGATGTTCTGTTGGGTCCACCAGGGTTTGGATCAGCAGCTTTATTTGAAGGGTTTAATTCTCCAGACCAGGATCCAGGTGGGTCTCCACCTCTTCTCTTCTCCTGGACCTCAGGTCCTCCACCCAAACATCAGACACACAAGCAGCAGTCTGAACCAAACATCAACGCCAGCGTGGAGGAGAAGGTGGAGGAGAAGGTGCAGCAGGAGAGCAGAACGCGTTTCTCCCGGTTCCGGGTTCCCGGAGGTTGTGTTTTATCTGAATCTTCTCGGTGCACAAAAGTGAACTCAAAGATCGTTTCCGGTACCTTTCTGTCGGACCGGCATGGTGCGCCGCGGTCCTCCGGTCCTCCGGTCCTCCGTGTGTCGGGTCCCAGGCGTGCGTCCTTCCTCCGGGCAGAAGTGCGCGCCTCTGGCCGCGGTGGGTCCCGGAAACTCGGTGAAGTTAGTTTGCGCGCTTCGGCGTGGACGCGGACTCCCGGACCCGGACCGCCGTGATCCGGATCCCGACCCTGCGCCCAAACCGGTTCTCCGCCGTCAGACTGTAGACGCGGTCAGACCGGTTCTCGGGCTGCCCCGGGACGACGACACGCGCACGAACGCGCACGCGCACTTGCTTGCTTACACATAACACACACACACCCTCCCTCTCATCCCTGTCTCACAAACGATTGGATCACACACACACACACACACACACAAACATACAAACACACACAAATATACACACACATGAGCACATACCCTCTCTCTCTCTCTCTCTCTCACTCTCACACAAGAACACACACACACACACACACACACACACACACACACACCCTCTCTCTCTCTCTCTCACTCACAAAGGGCTGGATCACACACACACACACACACACACACACACAAACATACACACACATAAGCACACACCCCGTCTCTCTCTCTCTGTCTCACACACACACACACAAACACACACACTCAAGGCTGGATCACACACAAACACACGCACACACACATTCAACTGTGGCTATCAAAGCCAGACTGAGAGGCTTGGAGCCCATTGAGATGTTAAACAGCTGTATTGTGGAGAAGGATCACAAGAGGATCAGAGGAGGTCCAGAGGAGATCCTGGATCACAGGTGGGTCCAAGAAGGATCAGAGGAGGATCATCGGAGGATCACAGGGGAACCAAGGAGGTCCAGAAGAGGATGGGAGGTGGACCATAGGAGGTTCTGTGACCCACGTAAGAGGCAAGGATGACGCCTGCTGAAAGTGGCGGTGAAGATCCAGGCCTGGAGAAACGGCGGTCATGTGCCCGGAGCAGGATGATCAGCGTCAGCTCCATCATGGGCTCGTCATGACCTACATCCACCCGGACATCGATGTTCAGACAGGGTCGGCCTCCAGCCGGGCGTCGGCCGGGACAACGGACGCACAACAGACCCATGGAAGTTCACCTTGAAGCCATCCTGCTCCGAGAAGGTCTCACATCAGCCGACGGGCGCTGACATCGATCTTCTCCTGAAGGTCGGAGGCAGATCCACCGTCCGTCTGACCAGCAGAAACCCCTCAGCACCAAGAAGGAACCTGAAAAGAACAATCTTCTCCGCTCGATGTCCACCGAGCGATCGCGGTCCCGCGGGCTCTGAGGTCCGGGTGAAAACGGCTTTGGCATGACGGTTGCTAGGCGACATCCCAGAATCTCCCGGAAGAACCTTACGGTCTCCAAGCGAGCATCTCAGTGATCTGATGGTCCATCTTAGGAGCTGAACGTCACAGATGATGAAGAGGAGTTCAATCGGAGGCTCCAGGTGTTCAAGGGTGAAGGACTCCAGGGTCTGCAGATGCCATCACGCCAAAGTCATCTTCTACCTGACCCCTGCTGATGCTGCTGGATTCCATCTCCTGGGTCCTTCAGACTTCCTCAGGTCCCGAGCTCTGTCCGCTCTCGATCTCCTGCTGGTTTCAGCCTCCAGGATGACGAGCGCTGAAGAGAAGCTCTCGGTTCTTCTGCTTTTTCCAATGCCTTCGTTCGGGAGGCTACATAACCTCTGAGACCCTCAAAAGTCTAGACATTGGTGAATCTCCAGAAGGTGGTCACCATCTGGAATATGAGCCTACAGCATTTGCATTTCAGTTTGAGGGTTTGGCATCTTCAGAGCAGCTCAGGGTCTGGATGATGTTCCTCAGCAGCAACGATCTGCAGGTCTACCTTCTGTCTGTGTCTGAGGCTAATACACAACCTCACCTGTCTGTCACACCTTCTCTGAGGAGAAGGTGTTCTTCCCAGCCCTAACTCCACTCTGGTCACATCTGACCAAGAATTAATTCAGCAGCTGAATTATATTCCAGTCATTTAGCAGATGCTTTTATCCAAAGTGACTCACAAAAATTGCAATTCAATAACCGAAGATCCAAAGTACCGGTAGTCGTTATACAGAAGTCACCACTCTACAAAATAGCCACCACAAAACCATATACTGTACATACATACATTCATTTCTTTGTTTTTTTTTTGTTTTTTTTTTGGTGGGGGTGCTAAGTGCGATTAGTGGGGTAGCGCTTAGTGAAGAGGTACGTTTTCAGCTCCCGGCGGAAGATGCGCAGCGACTCTGCTGTTCAGACCTTTTTCGGGAGTTCGTTCCACCCCTGAGGAGCCGAGACCGAGAAGAGCCGAGACCGGTTCGATCGGCAGCCGGGGGCTCGGAGTGACGGGGCGGACGGTCGGCCAGAAGTGGCAGATCGGAGGGGACGGGTAGGGACACGTGGCTTGACCAGATCCTGGAGATAAGACGGGGTTGTCCCATTCACTGTCCGGTAGGCGAGCACCAGGGACTTGAACTTGATGCTGGCGGCTAGCGGGAGCCAGTGAAAGGACATAAGAAGGGGAGTCGTGTGGGAGCATTTGGGACGGTTGAACACCAGGCGGGCTGCTGCTTTCTGAATAAGCTCCAGAGGCCTGATGGTCACCGCTAACGTCACCAGCTAAGGAGTGAGCCTTTCTCTCACGCTCTCTCTCTCTCTCACACACACACACAAACACACTCAAACAGATGTTTTCTTTTCCCCCGCATTGTATTGTGGTAGCTGAGCTTCCAGCCTCCAGCAGACCAGGGCTGGCCAGTGTTCTCTCCCAGGGTGTTCTTCAGCTGATGATCATCTCAGGACACGTTGGAAGCTAAACTTCACCCCATTGGATGGAGCTCTGCTTCCAGTCTTTGGTCTCATCTGGCTGAACGTGGAGCTACAGCTCCACAGCTCCACATCTCCACGGACGGAAGCAGCACGTTGCAGATCAGAGGTGGAGACAATGGGAAGCAAAACTGCAGCCTGTTGAAGTGGCATTTTGTTTGTGTGTGGACACTGCAGCCATTGTTAGCATGCCGCGTGGGAACACACACTCTCTCTTACACACACACACACACACACACAGCAGCTGAATGCAGGTCATGGATTTAGGTTCGGGGATTGTTATTGATCAGGTCACAAGAGCTTATTGACCACTGGAGTCGGCTCACAAACACTGTCTGTCTCTTACACACACACACACCCACATCCCCCCCCCACACACACACACACACAGATGTTGGAGTAGGTGGGCCAACAAGGGATGCTATCCAGTATGTTGATCACTCCAAACACATACATGTGTGTAGGTGGTTGTGTGTGTGTGTGAGAAGAACAGAGGGAGGAACACATTTGCGAGTGTTTGTGTGTGTGTGTGTGTGTGTGTGTGTGTGTGTGAAGAACAGAGGGAGGAACACATTTGCGAGTGTTTGTGTGTGTGTGTGTGTGTGTGTGTGTGAACAACAGGGAGGAACACATTGGTGAGTGTGTGTGAGCATTAGCCTCTATTGTTAATTGTTAGCTCTGACCACAGTCAGCAGTTGTTCAGGAGAAGAAGGGAAGACTGGCGTTCCATGCGGAGGTGTTCCATCACCACCACCACCACCATGTCGTGGCTTTCTGCAACACACACACACACACACAGATTGTGTGTTTCCACCTGCAGTAGAAGGAGGGATTAGAAACCCAATAAAATAGATAAATGAGAGCTGACGGTGAAGTTCTGAGGGGAGCCGGTCAGGAGCTGTCTCCGACCGCACTGCCACGCCTGATCTGAATGGGCTTCAAGTCCCGGAGACCTGGAGGATGGAGCTGGGCGTTGCAGGTCAGGAGAAAGAAAAGGCGTCGGTCTCAGAAGGACTGATCCGGGATAGACGTCAGAGGACGGAGGGATAAAGAGCAGTGGGCCGCCGGTCCAGTGGACGGGGAGACAAAGGAGCATCTGTCGGAGGGTTTACTCTCCAGGCAACCTTCATCCCCCCTCTTCCTGCCTTGTCTCTTCTCCAGTCAACCCTTCTTCTGCCCGATCGACAGCCGTCTGTCTTTCCTTCTCTCCTCTTTCCATCCTGGATGGTCCCTCCTTCCTTCTTCCATTCCTTCACCCGGTTGGCTGACGAGCAGATACGAGAGCCTCCGGTGGATGTGGAAAATGCCATCCGTCGGTGGGAGGGGTGGCCGGGCGTCGAAGGGATCTGGTCGGTGTCCTCGGGATCGGCTCTCTGCTGTTTGCGGACCATGTTCTCCTGTTGTCCTCATCCAAACGTGACGAGAACTTCGATTGAAGCGATCTGGATGAGAACCGGCACCTGCTCATCCAAGGCGGTGGTCCTCAGCCGGAAGAAGGCGGAGTGTCCTCTAGAGATTCTGGGAGGAGATCCCACCCCCACTCGAGCTCAAGTTTCTCGAGGTCTTGTTCAGGAGTGAGAGGAGAACGGATCTGGAGACGGACAGGTGGATCGGTGCAGCGTACGGGGTCGATGAAGACTCTCATCGGTCCGTCTCTGTGAAGAAGGTGCTGAGCCCAAAGGAGAGGCTCCTTCTTCTAACTTGTGGATTTATGTTCCCAACCTCAGCTGTGGATGGAGACCAGAAGAACTAGATCATGAATCCAAGCGTCTGAAGTTCCTTCTAAGAGTGACCGGGCTCTCCTCAGAGATAGGGCGAGGAGCTGGTCCTCCAGGGCCTCAGAGGAGAGCTGCTGCTGCTCCTCAGTATCCAGATAAGCCAGATGAGGAGGTCCCATCAGGAGGCCTCAGGAGGAACCTACCAGGAGGAGGCCCTGAGGAGGGACAATGTCTCTGGTCTGGCCTGGACTGGACCAGGTGGACAGAAGATGGATGGATGGCGCTCATTCATTCATTCATTCATTCATTCATCCTCAAGACCATTAGCCTTGCACAAAGTGTCATGGGTGCTGGTTCCAATCCCTGCAACCAGTGGGTGAGGGTAAGGGTTCATCCTGGAAGGTCCATCAGATAGACATCCTCTCATTTTGGAACAAAGAGAACCCACACAGGAGAACATGTACCAGGCAGGACAATATGGAGAGGAACCGGGCAGGAGGACGTGTGGAGAGCCGAGGCAGGAGAAAATGGAGGGAACCCAGGCAGAAGAAAGTGTGTAAAACCCAGGCAGGAGAACATATGGAGAACCCGGTGCAGGCCCAAAGAGAAGATGATCTCCGGTGGGATCGGTCAAAGCCTCCTGTGAAAGAGCCTCTGACCCAAACTGGCATGGGGCAGAAGAGAGACGTTGATGGAAAACCTAGCAGATCCTGCGTCTGCGAGCGCCGGCGTGGATCTTCTGTTCCGAGGGCGGGAGAAGGACGCAGCTCAGCCACAGAGGAGCCCACAGTAGCAATAGTGACATTTTATTATTGTACAATAGAGACTTTAATACATTATTCCAAACACCTCTTATATACTGAAAAATGGTACGGCCCAAAGCCCAAAAAGGCTCGGGGGTCGCTGCACAGCGTTCTTTCAATTTTATACATATATCACTTTTTTGTAAAAACTGTATCTTAAATAATATGTACAGACTGCGTTTGCAAAATGCATTCTAAACACGGGATATATATTATATATATACTTCTGCAATGACATTTCTCCGCATACTGGAACTTAAACTGGAAGGATTCAACTTGCATGTGCAAAGAAAGAAGGAAGGAAGGAAAGAAATAGTCCTTTTAAATAGTCACTCATGATTTTCCTTTTTTTTTTTTTTTTTTTTTTTTTTTTTTGTGGTCCAACTTAAAATGGTACCGCTTCTCTCTCCGAGGTCCGAGAACGGTTTGAGCCACACAACAGAAGAAGCAGCGTTCCCGCGGGGTCGGAGCCGGTACTGCAGAAAGCATGAGTACATTCACGATCAGGAGGCGTCTCCGAGGCCCCCGGCGCGGACGGCGTTTAAACACGTACAAAACGGGGGGTTGAGAGCCATATACATATATTTATATTTATATATATTTTTATATATATATATATATATATGTGTATATATATATATATGTAATATATATTTGTATAGCACTAATTCACAGTTACAGTAGAAATACATTTTGTACAGATGTGGATCGCACACGTGTGGTCTCCGGGTCGTCCTGTGCGTACTTCCATCCATCAGAAGTGTCAATATAAAATATCACCGTTTTGGAGCAAAGCTTAGGAATATCAATATATTTAGAAAGAATTACCTGAAACATGGAGTAAAAAATAAGTATATTATCAAACCTTTGATTCTCTGTTCTCATCGCAACGGCTCGTCCCAGGCGGAGACGTGTCCGGGTCCATCTGGACTCTCGTGAGGAGGAGGACGGGGCGAAGGCGAACCGCCTTTCCGCACGTTCCATCCCGGCCGTGACACGGGAGAGCAAAGTCGGCGGCGTCCACGACCGTCTCCGTGTTTCCGGAGACGTACGATGGGCTCCTTGTTCCTGGAACTCCGCGAGCTCGTGTCAGAACTTTCTGACGGGTGAAGATTTGATGGAACTGCGGCGTTGAGGCGGGAGTTCCTCGCTCCTGTTGTCCACGCCGCCCGGCCTCAATTCATTTTACAACTCTCACCAACGGGGTCGGCAGATCTGAGCCACGTGCGGCCAGAATCGCCGGCCGGAGCCCGCTGAACCCGCACCTCGTACGGTGTCGCCCGACTGACCGAGGGAGAGTCTCCTTCCAAACGCGAGGAGACTCCAGACGCTCCGGACTGAAGGCGCCGGTCCGCAGCCCGGTCACATCCCTGCGGTTCTTCTCACATCTGGACCACAGAAATGCGAGCTGTGGTATTTTGGGGCGCCGTAAATATAACCGGGGCGGATCGGAACCTCGGGCTCGCTGCGAGTCAGCGACGGAAAACATCGTAGCGGGCGAGGAACCTGAGGCGGACAGGAAACGGCCAACCACGTCTCAGTACCAATAAAACCACGAGTAAGAAAAGTCATGTTGCCGAGACGACGGCGGGATACACGTCAGGCTCTCCCCGTGTGGCACAAATAGTATCAGTGTTACAGTGTACAAGTGTGTGTGTGTGTAAACATTAGCGGGGGTTGCTCTCGGGATGGCACTGCGGGGCAGGAGAGGGCCGACGCTCAGGCTCACTGCCACGAACAAAACAAGCGGCGGTGGAGCGAAGACACCGGCGTCCTTCCGGAAAGAGAAGGAGAGAGTCTTAAGCTTTTCTTAAAAAAAGGAGGAGAGAACCGAGAGGCCGAGGACAGCGGCTGGTATGTACACAAGGCGGAGTCGTCAAGGTTCCCGTCCCCCGTGCGACGGAGGCCGTGGAGGCTGCGGGAGGGCGTGGAACCAGGAGGGAGGTGAAGAGCAGAGAACGGGACCATGGGCAAAGGAAAGGCAGCGCAGAAGAGAAAGCGGCTTCCGTTTCAAACGGAAGAGGCCAATCGGGAGGCCGGACGATGGCGGACGCCGGAGAAGCTCTGGGCCGGGGAGAGCCGCGGATGGCAGAGCCCGGGTGTGGCGCCGGAGTTTGCCTTTGGTCCAGCAAAGCAAACCGCGGCCGGGTGTGGAGCCACCCGGAAGAAGAAGGTGAAGGAAGGCGGCTCCGCTGCAGCTCCGCGGGCCTCCGGTGGGGACGGGGGACGGGGGAGGTACGGGGGGTGGCGGAGGCCGGGGGCCGGGAGCCGTCTGTCTGCGATAGAACTGTCTCAGCGCGAGCTGCCGTCTCTCAGGACCACCAGGTCCACGGTCCGCTGGAAGCTCTTCAGCAGACAGACGGCCGTCTCGTGCTCCAGGTGAACAAAGCTATGTCCGTTAGCCTGCAACGCAAACACACAGCCGTCAGCAGCGCGTGTGTGTCCATGCCCATTTGTGTGTGTGTGTGTGTGTGTGTGTGTGTGTCTGTGTGTGTCTGTGAGGGGGAAGGGGTCTTCCGTTCCATCCAAATGATCTTTCTGACGTCAAAAGACAGTCGAGTAGCCCGATTGCTGTTAAGCTAAGCGTTCAGATTTAGTTATCTGGATATCTATCAGGATTATTTCTAATCAATACTAGAGTACTGATGAGGATCCTCCCTTTGAAGAGACAGTGAGTATTAGTACTGCAGACACTCATCTGTACTGTAGTGCTAACTTCAGACAGTATATCACTTCTGGTGCCTCCAGAAGTTTCTAGAGGCAGGAGGCGATCATCCCCCAGCTGTGAGTCCTGGCAGAGGAGGCTCTGAGGATGTGGGCCTTCAGAGAAGGCGGTGGACGGGTGGGGGGTCAGTGTGTGCGCGGCCCTTCTGAGGCCAGCGTGTCCAGGGGGCTGTTACCTGCAGGATCTTGTCTCCGGGCTGGAGGACGGAGGCGGCGGGCCCGTCATGCTGTACCCTAGTAACAAAGATACCCTATAAGTCAAAATGATACACCGTTAGGACAACACAGGGACACGATGGTTTAGAATCTTTGCCTTTCTCTTTTCCACCCGCCTACACCTCCACCCCCACCCCAGGCTAGCCTCTGCCAGAAGCACCAGGCCCCCTCAGATGCCTCCTCCTTCCTCTGTGAATTTGGAGAGGCGTGCAGATACGGCCGAGGAGCATCGACAGCATCCTCTGTTCTTTGGAAGCACCGACGTGGACGAGAGCTAGCGGAGCCCCAATCGCCTAAAGGTACCGACAAAGACTCGGCCAGAGAAAAGATATCGGAGGAGATGTGCCGTCAACGAGCGCGGAGAGGAGAAAGTGAGGAATGGGCTCTGACTAGAAGGGCGAGGCAGAAGGTCATTGGATCCCCAGGTTCCCCACTCACCAAGGCAGAGATTGTAAAAACACCAACATCTTTTCACAGGAAGCTAAAAGATGTTCTGGAGACACAGGGGGCAGGACATGTATGCAGGAGACACACACACACACACACACACACACACATACACATACACACACACATACACAGTGGCAGGGAGTCAGAGAACAGGACTGTGAGGGCGGCAGCATCTACACACTACAGGCCGGGGGGATGGACACACGCACACACACGCACGCACACACACACAAACACATACAGCAGATGTTGGAGGTATCACCAGGGACATGGGCAGGTGGACAGTGAGCCTCATACGTGTGTGTTTGTCTCCCAGGCCAACCATGAAGCTTCATGGCAGTGGACCGTAAACGTATTGATCAGTTATTGTTTTCAGTATCACTGATCGTCCACTAAACCTGTACGGAGCTCGCTGAACATCACGCATGTGCTTCAGAGTAGCTGGAGGTTGAAGGTGAGTCACCACAACCCAAACATCTACAGTCGTGAGAGGCGTTGCACGCAAAGCCGCCAAAGTCCAAGACAGCAGGAACCCAGAAGAACGCCGTTGCGTTCTTATGTTCTCACCAGCAGACCGGGTTCCTGCAGAGGAGCGGGTGTTTGTTACGGACGGCAGCTCAGCGTGCAAAGAGGACCAACCACGGGTTCTCAGGAGACCACGTCACTGAGGCACTGCCCCCACCTGGACTGTACATCAACAGTGGTTCCGGTTAATCTTTGACAGCTTCATCGGACTAGTTCATTACGGGATTTGACTCTATGCATGAGGGTCAATAATACTGAGATGATCTGACGGTGGGCGTGCCAGCAGTGACGTTTCACTGATTCGAGCCAAATAAAAAAAAGAAAACACAGAAGATTTCTCTTATATCTCTCTTATTATCTCTTATATCTCTGATTCCACCTCAAAAAGCTCATGAAGATCATGTGATCTCCACCTCACGTGGAAACGGAGCATGTTGATGTGCAAAGCGCGCTACTGTCCACCAGGGGGCGCCACACTCCGCCCCATCTCTGATGCCCCCCCCCCCCCCCCACACACACACACCGAGCCTCTCCTCTGGCCCTCAGGAGGCACAGCTCAATGTAGATGTAGGATCTGCTGAAGGCGGAGCGGTAGAGCGGAGCGGACGTCTCTCGGAAACCCGAGCCGGGGCCGGTGGCCCGACAGGGTCCACCTCCCTGGAGGTGGAGATGTTTAAAGTGAATGGACGAAGACGATGGGGGTGACGTCCTGCTCTCGCCAGCGCCTCGGGCAGCAGATCACCACGGATCTCAGGTCTTTGTCAAACCTCTGTCTACATCTTCGACCTGGCGTCTGGGCGCAGGTTTGAACCCAAACCTTCCTGATCAGCAGCTCATCAAAGTTGAGATGATCAAATCTCCTGCAGAACCCAGGATTCAATGAACGACCAGGATCCATACCAGGAGGACCTTCAGATACACTGTCCTGTCACCTCCATCCAGCCAATCATACTCCATAACACACTGCGTCAGTGGATCCCTCAGGTCTGAGGAGGGAACCTTCAGCTTTAAGGTGGAACCTTCAGGTTTGAGGAAGGACCTTGGAAACGATTCCTCTTAAATTGTGACTTCAGCAGATCCCCGGCGTCCTCCAGCTCCGACTTCATCGTCCTGCTGCGTTCTGACATCACCTCAGTCATGGCGTCCCATCAATAATTTTAAAAGTAAATTTGGACTTGAAGCAGCGCCACACGAAACCCAAAGATGGACGGATTCGCCATTACGTGGCGTTGGTCTGGGAGAGATGGGGAGCGCTTGCTCTTTAGATACCTTCTCCTTTGCTCAGGGGATTGTCCTCATTCTTCGGCTCCCACTGTCCTATCGCGATGTTCTCCCTTTGCACATTCCTACGGCCTACTTCTGCTTCTAGATACATCCGTATGACTTTAGGTGTTCTAGGTCAGGTAAGTGAGCGAGCGCAACCGCCGTCCTCCAAACGAAATCGTTCGTACGCAGGTTTGGGCCTTAAAATATTTGCGAGGGATGTGAGAAATTCATGGAGCGACGTCTTCGTCCGTCCAGGTTTGCTGCCATGGAAACCAGTCGGAGTTTAGCGGACGGGCCTGATGGTTCCTCTGGGTTAGACTGGCGAATTTTAACTTCATATCTGCTGAATCCTGCAGGAAATAACTGTTTAGCGCTGGCCCTGTTTGGTGCCTGCGCTCTAATAACGGATGGGAAGTGCAGCTTGCAGGAATGTTCTGGATGGATGCGGAGATGGGGATGATTAAATAACAGCACGAGTCAGCAACTCTAAAAAAAAAAAATTGTCTTATCTCAACTTATATGAAACGATGAATTGACAGTTCCTCTGTAATCACTTCAAACCAACTTCAATTTATGCACCACGTGTCACGCGGGCTGCACTGAGGCTGGAGCTTTAAAGAAGCCTTCTTGAAGGCTTTCTATTTATGGACCGGCTGTCTCTGCAGTTGCTCAACATCTGAATAAAAAAAGTCAGTATTATCTGTCATACTTCCCTTCAAAGTGTTGAACATCTAAGATCACCCACAACGTCCCACGGCGCAGCAGCCTTCCCAAAATAGCTGTCAGCGTGCAACCGGCAGCCATCTTTCTCCGCACTGACGGGACGGGAGAAGCGTGTTTGTGCCACGTGCGGGAGGCCAGGACAGGGACAGGAGGAGGGGCGGCTGGAGGCTTCGGTGGATCCCCCGCTTGGATACTCACAGAGTCAACGCCTCGGACCGCCTCTTCCACCCGCCTCAGGCAGGTCATGTGGTCGGTCCCTGCCTTCTGACTAGGCTAAGAGGTGCGAGTAATATTCTGTCCGTGGACGCGGTGACGTCTTTGACCGTCCCGACTCGGGCCGGGGGGGGCGACGCGCGGCGGTTCCGACGCGGCGGCACCGACGTCGGACGCCCACGCAGCCAGACGGGCGGAGCGGCGGACACGACGCTGCTGTCATGAGCGGCGGTTTCCATGGCAACTCTGAGGTAAAGCTCAGGACGCCGCGATTGGCCGGCGGGCCGGGTCGGGTCGTACCATGTCGGAGGGTTTGAAGGGGTTCCCTTGGCCGCTGATGCCGCCGGAGATACTGAAACCAAGACCGGGGTTCTTCTCTATTCTGACACATAACTGGGAGCAGTGGAAAGATGGAGAGAGAAGAGGGAGGACAAAACAAAGACCGGTGAAAGCCACATTTACACAACCGAACGGGCGGCGCGCATGCACGAGTGGCAAGTCTTCATGTGACGTGCAGCACGATGCTCTGTGGAGACTAACTGTGCCAGAAGATGACTCCGAGATGGAGTCAAGCAATAACAACTGCGCGCATCAGAATTCGTCTCACGTCTGGAAATCCTCCTCTGGTGCCGTCTCTGGGTCTGATTCTGCTCAGACATTTGCCGTTTTGACACGAATTGCGCACACACACACACACACACACACACAGATCCACTCTGGTGCAAGCACAGTTACGTAGCCTTGGCCTCGGCGTGTCCGACGGGAACAAAGGTGCCGGCTTATATCGGCACACATCCTCGTCAGGGTGTAACGGCCGCGCGCTAACCGACGCTTCGCCGGTCACATGAAGACGTCGCTGACTTCAACGCTGCCTTCATTGTGTTTGGCAGAACCGGAGCCAGAGAAAGCTGCGAGGGCGGCCGGTTTGTGCACTTTCAGTGCCCCCCGGGACACCACGGGACCGAAACCCTCTCATTTCGACCAAATTGTTCCTCGAGCATCGGCCCTTTTCATATCGACCTTCAAGACGGCATGAGAGGAGCTCTCTGCAGACAGACAGACGGGCAGACAGGCGGTCGGATACCTGTTCCTGGAAACCATCTGTGCTTTTCTGGCCCTTGGTCTGCAACAAGCAGCGAGCGCTCTGCGGTCGCGGGTTGGTGTGAGTGGTCACGACGACCTGATTGCTGTGGACCATGCCTTGGCCGCCGTGGTACTGGGGGTTGGTCGCCGGGAGGGAGGGCTGGTGGGAGCTGTGGGGATTGTACTGAGGTTGGTTCCCAGATGAAGACAGGCCCATGGGAAGGCCTGAGGGATATCCCTGACCCGGAGCTGTAAGGCGAGGGGCGTTAGGTGGAAACAAAGCAGAGAATTAGCAAACGAGTCGACGTTGACCTTCGGCGTTTTTACGTGTGCCGTTCAAAGCGGTCACCTTGAGTCATGTTGCCTTGATACTGCCCCGGACCTCCCGAAGGAACAACGGACAGGGGCATCCCCGGCTGGTACTGGCCTCCTTTGTTCATCATCCCACCGTCGTAGACCTGCTGCCCGACCACGCGGTGAGGGGTCGCGGCCGAGGAGGAGGACGAGGAGGAAGTGACGATCATAGCATTGTGTGATTGGTGAGAGGTATTGTGGGAGTGGACGCCCTGCGCAAAGACGTGGAGGACGAAGCAAACAGAACGGGGTCAGTTATCATGTCCTCAAGGCTGCTCTGCTGTTTGGGGCTCATCGGAAATGTCTCCGTCGTACAAAGAGCCGTCTCGGTACGGCCGTCCGACCACGAGTCTTCCGTTAACGGCTACCTGGGCCACAGGCCTCCGACGGCTGTTGTGATGAGCCGCTTCCGATACGTGTCGCTAATTTCTCAGCAAAAACAAAACCGCCCCGTTCCATTTAGACAGCCGTGTTTCTCCTCCAATAAGGATTCAGATGTACAACCACTCAGCTGGGTGTTTTGGACTGTCCAGACCCTTCGGACTACCTTGGGCGGTGCTGGCCGTTTCGGACTTCTCGGCAGGCCCGCCTCTGACAGAGTCTGAGGTGGATCAGACCGACCCTGAGATACGGAACGGCGCGAACGTCCACCGTCCAGAACCTGGTTCGACTCGGCGGCCTCGTCCCGGCAGCCGCGCTGAAACTTCCCCTACAGCTTATCAGATCTAGTCCATCTCCCAGCAGCAGATCAGCAGATACGTGGGCTTTGTGAAATATAAATAGTCCGTCTTTTGTCATGTGTTTTTTGAATAACAGGCTCCCGGGTTTATTTTTAGCCTCAATCACCTCGCCGAACTTTTTTGACGGAAAAGAAGTTTGAGGCTAAGCGATAACAGCTCTGACCTTTTTCATGAGGTTGTCAGGTGGGACGTCCCTCCTGCCGAGTGAGTATGGAACCCACTGATTGCTCACCGACACCCCCTCTTGATCATTATCCAGCATGGCAGCCTGCTGGGAGGGGGTCTGGGGGACGGGGAAGGGACAGAAAGACGTGACATCAACACCACTGAACTTTACGGCAGCTTTGTAGAACGCGTTCATGTCCGGGTCCACATCTCAGACCCCCGTCGCCTGGCTGCTACAATGACCTTCTCACCATCCCTCAGCGTAAACATACTATGGACGCAGGACACGAGATGCAACGTATATATAAATACATGTATGGATCTGTTTTGGTCTAATTACATTTTCTTCATTCATGTACGGCTTTCTCGTTTATACCTGTCCCATGCATGGCCAACTACTTCCTGCGTCAAATGCCCGTCACACCGAGAAACAAAACGTTACGACGATCAAGGAGCCTTCCGGTTTGAATGTCGCAAATGAAGCGCCCCGCGTTTATCTCTGGGTGTCGGAGAAGTGATCTAAAGGTGCCGCGCGAGTGTCGAATAGCCGCGGCGAGGATTAGACGGCTGCGTTTGAGCGAGGAAGCAGTGGCCGTTACTATCTATCATCCATAACGGCCTTCGGGTTGTACAGCGACGACGGCTCACTGTTTTCTTGGACATACTTACAGCATTGGCAGACGGAGGAGGAGGTAGTGGCAGCCAGCGGCCAGCAGGGGGCTCATGCTTAGTGTTATTGTAAAGGCTAAAGTTCAAAGTGCTGCTGCGCCCCTGGCCGTGACCCCCGCCCTGACAGAGCATGCCCAGCGTGAGCGTGTTGTGCTTTAGGACACCACTCTGATCGGAGAAGACAACATCACATGACAGGGGTGAATGCGGGGGTAGGGGGGCGGAGCCGACACAGCGTTCTGCAGCGTGGTGACGAGACACCGTGAGCCCCACGGACGGACGCGCACAAAACAACAACAACAGTGCAGAGTCGCTGAAAGCACAGAGAAATGTTAGCTCGTGGTTGTCAAACACACAGTGAACATTATGTCATACAAGCAGCAACTCCTGGATCAGGAATTCGGGTGTTTGTCAGCGTTAGCTTGGTGGTGTTCACAGTGGTGGTGGTGAAGGGGTGTACTGTACATATGATGGTTCTCGCCTGATACTAGGGTGGAACATCTCCCTGCTTCTGCTCCAACTCCTGCTCCAACTCCCGCTCCTGCTCCAACTTCTGCTCCAACTCCCGCTCCTGCTCCCGCTCCAATTCCTGCTCCTGCTCCAATTCCTGCTCCTGCTCCTATTCCTGCTCCCGCTCCAATTCCTGCTCCCGCTCCTATTCCTGCTCCAACTCCCGTTCCAACTCCAACTCCAATTCCTGCTCATGCTACAATTCCTGCTCCTGCTCCAATTCCTGCTCCCGCTCCAACTCCTGCCCTTGCTCCAACTCCTGCTCCAACTCCAGCTCCTGCTTCTGCTCCTGCTCCTGCTCCCGCTCATTCCCAGTGTGTCCGTGGAGTTCAGAAAAGGAAATCAACAAGCTGAGGGAGACTTGATATCATCTGCACCTTGTAGCCCTTTCAAATCCTCCATCATGAAGAAACGTGTTGACTTTTACTGATTTGATTATTGTTCAAAGGTCACCTTCAAACATTTCTATCCTGAAGGGTCGGAAGGAAAAACTTGTTTTGGGCGACTGTCTCGTAAAAACAAATAAAAAGCTTCCTGGGACTCGACGATTCCAAGGAGTTAAAGTACATTTAGGGACATTCTCGTAGAATCCAAATTGTCTTTTACTTGGAAAGAATCTGAACAAAACCAAAATCCTGCAGAATTCAGGCTGAGCTGCACTGCATTCTCACAACACCACGAATCCACAGCGGCTTGTCACAGCTATATGAAAGCTACTGGACACGGTGGAGCTTCTTGAGGGCATGCGACAACCAGATGAGACCAACCGGCGGCCCAAACTCCGTGCATGCTCACTTCCCCCCTTTTCTAGGTCACATTTGCAGAGCAGTGTTGTGGAAGGAAGAGTGGCTTCATACATTTGGAGATCATGTGGAGAGACCTCTTTGATAGCTGCTATCAAAGACCCAGTCCATGTAGGAGACCCAGCTGAGACCAAGCAGGAGTCACGTAACACAACACACACACCCCACGCTAATGCGGGATCTGTGAGCCAAACCTGACCAGAAACCACAGAGAGCTCCGGCTCCAGCTCTCCTCTACAGGAGGGGTCCATCGTGAACGTTCAGCCGAGCTCCACGAAGCTCTTTCAGGAAGCAGCAGAAAGCAAAGGCTTCGTGGAGAAGACGCTGAGAAGCCAGGTGGTCAGAATCCAACCAAACCCAGGGAAGTTAAAATAATTAGGCTGCCACTGCGATCCCTTACGCTACACTCGACAAAACAGAGAGATCTTCGGTGGTGGCCTCTGCTCTTCACCCTTCCATCCAGGAAGGTACTGAGGCAGGCTCCTGCAGAACCGCGGAGGAGCGTAACGGTTCGAAAAAGTCAACTTGAATGCGGCTTCTTCTCAAGGCGAGACTCAGGAGACCAAACCCCGAAGGCAGAGGACTCCCCTTTGAGGTGATCACAACCTGTCAGCACCTTCTGAAAGCTGGCTAATACCGCCACCAAGCAGGACCACGGCCACAAGGCACTTCCACACAGCAAACAGATCCAGTTGCCTTTGTATAACGCTGAGACACTGAGAGCGACAGCGTGGAGTGAACACACATGCAGCCAGACCGGCCAGTCCTGGAACACACACTTACACAGATACAGATACTCTGGATGGTGTGTGTGACAATGTGTGTGTGCGTGTATGTGTGTGTGTGTGTGTCGGTGAGTGTGGGTGTCTGAATCCCACTGACGTACCCTGTCCAAACGTTTGGCCTCTATGTGCCGCAGCAGCTGTTGCCTCCAATCAGCCGGCATCTTGGAGGTGATGTCTTCAGGTTTCTGTGGTACGACAGGCCTTACTTTTATGGTGTCATCGGAAGGCTTCTCGGGGCAGGTCGCTAGGGTGTAGTCGGGGGGCATCTTCTCCAGCAGGGCGGCCATCGTGGGACGAGCGGACACGGGACGGGCCTGGGGATCGATATTTTAAGCGGTCTTTGAATGTCTCCCCGAACTGCCGGCCAACATGGCGGACAGGACATACCCTGGGGTCGGCCTTCAAAACGGAGGACGGGTGAAAACGACCGGACGGCGAGGAGGCAGTTTCTCCGCACAGCTTTTTTCATGTCCATCGGAAAAGCGGCAGTCAAATGACCCAAAATGGGAGAGACCATAAAAATGCCACCGTTGATTTCTCCTACTCCCGCTCCCGCTCCCACTTCCACTGTGTGCAACTGGGACAGGAGAGGACCGACCGCGGACTGGAGAAGCTTCCAGGGAGCAGCTTGGCAGGCGTCAAGGTGTTTAGTGTCGCCGCGGAAAAAGCAAACTCCATTTGCATTTTCGCATCTGGTGATCTTTCTCGCTCCATCCGCTCCCACCCTCTGGTCCAAACTTGCTGGAGCCCACGGCATCCTCTATCACTCCTGCTTGGTTTTTATTTAATGATCCAGATGCTCAGGGACACGAACGGCTGGCTTAGTTAATTCTCCTTTAGTATTTGTCTTCTGAGCTCACCCTCCCTCTTCTTCAGCTTCTTCTTCTCCTCTGCTTCCCTGATCACATGCAGTTTCACCATTGGAAGGAGACATCTAAGGTAGCAGCATTCACAATGTGGACAACCACAGGTTTGGAAGAACCAGTCCTGGCATGGAAAGCTGCTGTTCCAGAGCAGATCGACTCTAGAGACCTCCTCGAAGCATACATGACTCCAGACCGGACCGTTCCAGGGAACACTGAGCCTCGCCTGACTGTGGTCCTCACAATTCAAAAGGTGAAGTATGTTTTAGCCATTCCAAGCCTTAGTGAAGGGTCAGGAGACCAAGTCTGCATCAAGAACCAGATGTTCAGTATGCCCCTGGTAACCCCTCCCGGGTTTTTTGGGAGCATCCGACCTCCAACCTCAGTACGTTCGTACTGGTACATGGTATGCGTACACGGGCCTGTCGCTGTCGAGGGGATGAGGTCGGAGCTACCTTCATTACCTGAACCTGGATCACCAGCCTTATAAAATCCAAACTCCTCAATCGTCAATGAAGACACTTTATGCCAGTTTGTATGTTGTTATGAAATGTAGTCCACCGGGAGCCTTTCTAAGCAAATTAAATAGTGGTAAATCTATACTAAAGACAAGAATGCATCAGCAGAGGCTGATGGGACCATCGAAAGCAGGGGGGTCAAACGTACGGGCTTGATCTGGCCCCGCGAGACTATTTTGCAAAGCATAAAAATGACCATCAGTTTTTCCTTGAAAGACAGTGTTGTTATCATGCCCGTGCATTTGACCCCCGCATCGAAACCATCTACCTGAGATGCTCCGTAGGTCTCGGTGCTGTAGCTCCTGGCCGACAGGGGGCGCCGCTGGGTCAGGCTTTTGGTTGGATAACCGATCATTGGCTTCTTCTGTTCCTGGTAGGCGGGGTAGTCGTCGTCATAGCGACCGTTTCTCTTGTTGTGCAACATCTGGCTGTCAGCCATGTTGCTCACCGCAGCGTGGTCCATGGGAGAAGAGTAGGCCAGAGCCCGGCCGTAGAGGGGAGGGTCCCCCTGTGGAGGGCATCATGGTTAAACACACACGGAAACACACACACAGACACACACACACACACACACAAACAGAAGCTCTTGTACCTGCTGTCTATAGGAAGCTTCCTGCAGGGCCTCTTGCTGTGCTTCGTGGACTCTGCGGAACAAGGCCAGCTCCGTGGAGCTCACCAAGGAGTCGGCTCTCCTCAGGAAGCCTGGCCGCGAGCGCTGCGAGGGGATCGGCTGCTGCTGCTGCTGCTGGCCGGGTGGACCGTCCTGGTTGAGTGGCGATTGTGGAAAAGAAAACATCTCCAGCGGAGGGTAGGCGCGGTACCGGGGGCTCACTAACTCCTTGGGTAACGTCTTTCCTGGTTGGGTGATGTACTCCAGAGCCTTGGATGAGTGGTTGACATAATCGGGCGTATTTGGGAAGGGAGGAGGGGCCCGCCGGTCGATGGTTACCTGGTCGGTTAAAATTGATGCCGGTGAGTCCGAAGAAAGATCGCTTATGGCGTCTTTTAGTTTGAGATCTTATCAAAACACACGCTTTGGCTCGGCTCAGAACAACATCATGTCACACATGAGGTTTACGCGCGACAGAAACATTTTTTTTCTGGATTCCTTCAAACGTCATCCCCGGGTTAGGGTTAGGCTCACCTGGGGGTTGTAGTTCTGGTCAAAGTGGTAGGCTTTCTGCGGGATGGCCGGTTTTTGGTTGTGTCCCTGCTGGTTATGGTTGCCGTGTCCCGGGAATCCCAGCTCGTCGTCGAGCATGGGGGCTGACTGGGACCGCGCCATGTTGCTCTGCTCCAGTGAGCCCGGCAGCTCCGGACGGTCCAAGCTGGTCTGCTGCTCGATGGAGGAGCTGTAACTGTCCACTGGAATGCTTGAGGGCGACAAGAATCATCTGCACAGTCAGGTCACATGACAGGAAATCGGTTGAACCGAGGGAACGTCATCTACCTGTAGACTTTATAGGATCCGATGTCGATCTCGTCGATGCTCTGTGACTTCTTGAACTTGGACCTGGTCTCCTTCATCATGGGGGACAGGCGGTCTGAGCTTTTACTCATCACCACGGTAACCTTGTTGCCGCCGGTGACGCTAAGCTGGTCCTTCCGGCCCGGCTCCCCCTGGTTGTCGTGGTACGACCAGCTGCCGGGCAGAGGCCCGGCTCCTTGTTCCAACCTTGGAGCACAAACACCACATGTGGTGGAAACCGGGACACAGATACCGAACAAAGGAGTCCTGCTAAGGATTCTGCAAACGCTGCTTTTTGCGCACGTTACTGCGAAGAGCGAGGCAGAGTTGGAGCGGTAGTTAAAACACACTCCGGCACCTTCTGTCTGCTGACTCACTTTGATTGGACCCTGCCAATGATCCGTCAACGATCTGATTGTCAGAAACACCGTGCAGAGACAAAGAACAGGACGGCAACAGAGCCTCCGCGAGACAATCAAAGATCCCATTAGCAGCAAAGTGAGCGGGGAAGCGGCTGGCCGCCGAGCGCTTGGTGTTCTGGGTTGATGACGGACACTTGCACTTTTTAATTATGTGCGTGTCCACGAACTCTATCATAAATTTAGCAGACTGATATTTCAGGCTGTACGAGAGACCGGGATGGCCGTACTCATAGCTGGCAGAGATACAACACGGCGGCCGAGGTGATTACGGACCAATTGTTCTCAGCTCACTCTCAGAAAGGTCAATCTGTTCGCAAGTCAGGCCAAGAGTTTGACTCGAGAGAAATTCCCGTTGCTCGGAATAACGAAGGAGAAATGCTCCGCAGCAAGTGCTCGAGCGCAGGCTCTTCCGGAAGGTGTTACCTGGGGCCCATCAGCTTGCGGTCTGGGTTGGGGCTGGAGGTGGGCGTCAGGTCCAGTTTGGAAGGAAAGGCGGTCCTGTCCTCGAGAGGGCTTGGGGTGCGCGTCCAATTCTGCCAGGGGTTCTGGGAGGGCGCGGGGCCCTGGGGGTCGTTGTCGGGGGCGGAGCGCTGGTTGCCATGGAAGGGTAGCGTCTGGGTATCCAGCTCTAAGGGAACTCCCACTATCCGCTCTTGCCTCAGGAGGGGGCGCCGGCCGTGGGTGGACTGGCTGCGGGGTTTGGAGCCCAGCGGCGGGTTCCCCTGGCCGGCGGAGGAGGAAGAGGACGGGTCCAGAGGAGACTCCTCGGCGTCAAAGCCCGTGTTGTCATAGTGAGGGGCTTCGGACCAATCGAAGGGCTCGCTCAGCGGACGGCGGTCTCCGCGCTGCTGCAGGGCTCCTGATGGAGGGGTGTCCCTTTGAGAGAGCAGGGGCTTTGAGTCGATGGGCTTGGGGAAGGACTGGGCCAGTCTGCAGGAGGAGGAAGGAACAAACGCTTATGGCTCTGAACCCATGAGGTGACAACTAAACAGATGATTCACTTGTTTCCACTTCACACGATGAACTATGTTATATAAAGTGCGCACGTTGGCACTGGTGGCAGCTCTCGGACCAGCACGTCACCCAGCATGACTTAAATGTGAGAAGAACGAATAGGAGCTGCGGAGATAGACAGGGTGTTCCACAGGATGTGGTCCACGCGAAGGTTGGCACGCTTCGAAAAGCTCCAGCACTTCGACTCGGATCACGTTCCTCCCTGAGGCGGCCCAGACATCAATACTGGACTCCTGGATGTTGAGACCCGTGAAGGGGTGGATCAGCAGTGAAGATGCCTGCTTTCCAGGGTTGGATCAGGATCTGAATTTGGTTCACAGAAGGCGGGTGAGAAACCGAGGACTCTAAGCTCTGCTGGAAATCAGGTCTGTTCTACCCCTCCATCCCCTCTGGGACTGTCTTCCTGTGCTGCACTCAATAACCTTCTAAGTGGAACATCACCAACATCTGGGCTGGACAGCTTTGAAGCAGAGGAGAAGAATGAGATAGATGGAGGGACATTTCTGGTCTGAGGTCTGCTGCAGGGGTGAGGGGGGATGGATGGATGGATGGATGGATGGATGGATGGATGGATGGATGGAATAAGAATTGCAAGAATGAAGCCATGGCATTGAAATATGATGGGAGGAAAGGGTAGACAGTTTGTGCGTGTGTGTACCTGTTGGTCCAGTGTGTTTGCGGAGCCTGCTCCTTGCCGGGCGCTGGCAGGGCCGGGTTGTGTGTGTGTGTGTGAGTGTGAGAAAGTGTGTGTGAGTGTGTGTTCCCGGGCGGGTTGGAGGAGCCCGAGGAGCCCTGGGAGGGGGAGTAGTCTGAGTAGGTGGCCGAGGAGCCGCTGTGGTTCAGACAGTGGAGCTTGTCCACCTCCTCGTCCGTGGACTCTAGATGGAGAAACACAGCCGGAGTGAGTTTGGACTTGCGAGCCTTCTCCGAGAACAAGCCACCTCCAGACTCATGGACCACCTCGCACACGGTCAGCTTCTAACCCTGTCAGCTTTTGATCACGGCGGACCGTCTGGGTGTAAGAAACCGAGAAACATTCTGAGATGGGAACCTCTCTAAGGCTCTGGAACTCCCAGCAGATGTTCCTCTCCGAGTATAAAACACAGACTCAGCCTTTGGAGAAGATCTGAATGAGATTGAACGTCTGTCCGCCTGTTTAGGAGGCCCCACCATGAGGAACCCGCCTCTAATGGTTCGAGGGGACCAGGCCGTCCCATCAGAAGTACCCCAGATGGTCAGACAGTCAGAGGTCTCCAGATAGGACCTACAGGGTTTGAACCTGCACACCCACAGGACTAATGAATGGACACCATTACAGCAGTGTTGTACACACACACACATACACACATTTGAGCACTGTGTGTTGTTAGCAAGTGTGGAGTGTTTATGCACCTTTCTTGTCCTTCCCCAGCAGCACCACCTTGGGTTTGTACATGGGGGGCTCCACCAGCGTGGGCCTCATGTCGGAGATGCGGATGTCGTTGGGCGAGCCGCCCATGGAGTCCTGGGGAGACAGGGAGCTGCGGTCACAGGCGTGGACGCGAGCGCGCACGGACACAAACGAGCGGACCCGGACTCACCTCCGAGCTCTCCGTCAGGTCCTCCTTGTCCTTCCTCTTGGGGATGTCGATACCGGAGTTGTGCATCGGGCCCTGGTCCATCATCTGCGACTGAGAGAAGTCCTGCATCTCTCTGTCCGTCACCTGCAGGGAGGGAGGGTGCGCGTTAGGAGCGGCCGCTTCCTCCCGCTGCCCGTGGCGGCGGTCGGGAGGTACCTCTTTGGGGGGCAGCGGCCAGGGCGGCTCATACGGCTCTTTGCCGTGATGCGTGTGCTCCATGTTGGTCCCCGCGGAGGTGGCGGTGCCGGTGCTCAGCTGGTGCTGGTGCTGGTGCTGGTGCCCGTGGCCCGCGTGCACGCTCTTACCCACTAAGCTTTGCACCGACTTCACCATGTTCTTAAGGTCCTCGGGATACGGAGTCGGGTAACGCTTCAGGTTGATCTCCACCTGCGACACAAAGCTCGGCAACGTTGGTGACTTTCAGACAGCGGTGACTTTCAGAAGGGACGACGGAGGCCCCGACCTTGACCTTCCCGGAGTTGTCCTCCTCTTCCTTCTTGTCTTCAAAATCGAAGGCCACGGTCATCCTCTGCTGCCTCTGCTCCTCCCAGAGCGTGGGGTTGAAGCTGTCGCTGTCCGACTGGTAATCTGCGCGGGGACACGGTTAGAGCCGCCGATGCAGCCGCGGGCTCTTCACACATCGTGAAGAACAATAAACACCCAGTGAAGGTTTTCTGAAGCCGACTGCACGGCTAAGACACACATACACACACTCACGCACTCACGCGCACACACACACACGCACACACACACACTGTACCCTCATCATGTCGGGGTTGTTGAGGAAACATGTAGTTGGTCAAAACCTTCTGTTTGGTTTCAGGGTGGGCTTCTGTCTGCAGCGGGATCAGAGCCTTGGACTGCAAACACACACACACACACACACACAGACACACACACACAGGTCAGGGGTTAGAACTGATGGAAGCACCTGGGCTGATCCTGTTTGTTGCGTGCGTAGCTCAGGGAGACGGCGGAGAGGAGAACGCGTGATGCCTGCCTGATGCATCAGACACCCGAACTCACATCACATCATAACACTTTACAAGCGCGACCTAAAATGCGTCCGGAAACACCCTTTCAGGCGCCTCGGCCAAAAGAAGCTCCGCGTTTTGTTCTGGCGGGAGGTTCTGGGGGTCGAGGACGCGGTTCTGGAGGAGGCAGGAGATACCTGATTGTCGGAGAGCCACAGGGCCGCCAGGTCCTTCAGCTTGGTGAAGGTGAAAGGCAGGTTCTTTAACCTACGAGCCAGAAACAGTACCAGAGGAGATGTTTGCTCAGCCCACGCACTGTACAGCCTGCAGAGCAGGTAACCATGGCAACACACTCACTCATTCCCATGGCAACAGCAGGCCGTGAGAGTTACAGAACCGAAACGGTCATTAACAAGGTGTTCCCTTAGTGTGTGTGTGTGCGTGCGCGTGTGTGTATGTGTGTGTGTGTGTGTGAGTGTGCCATCACTGAGTCATAGCGAATATTTGCACATTACCGAGTTGACGGTCAGTGTGCAGTTTGGAGGATTTCCTTCTTTGGAACAAGTGTTTCCACTGAAGGAGGGATCTGAGTGTTTACAATGCAACTGAATTTTGGGGGGGAATTTGAATTAAATCCAAAGGGGGTCTTTAAACGGCCATCAGGTGTGTGTATGTGTGTGCCTGCGATGTGGTCAGCAGAGACATCCCAACATAGAACAGAAGCTTTGAGGAAACTAAAGTTCGGATTCTACCAGTTCAAATGTCTGTTTTGGCCTTGTTTGAAAATGTTAGTCAGCAGAAGCGCCGTCTCCTGAGACGTCACATTGCGACAGCGCTTTCCTCGCTGGAAACGGGGACTGTCACCGATAATACCACTGACAGCTGGTAACAATAATAATAATAATAATAATAATAATAATAATAATAATAATAATAATAATAATAATAAGAAGAAGAAGAAGAAGAAGAAGAAGAAGAAGAAGAAGAAGAAGAAGAAGTATTATTATTATTATTATTATATATATTATTATATTATATTATTATTGTTATTATTATTATTGTATTGTTATTATATTATACTTATAATAATAAGTATTACTATTATTATTATTATTATTATTATTATAAATAATAATAGTAATAATAATAATAATAATAATAATAACAATAACAATAACAATATCAATAATAATAATAATAATAATAATAATAATAATAATAATAATGATTATTTACATTAATGATAGTTAATCATGTGGGAAAAAAATACAATATAATAAAAATTAAACAATAATAATAATAATAAAAGTGATGATGCAATGATAACAATCATACTAATGATACTGACAAAACCAATAATACTAATAACAACAACAATAATAATAATGTTTTCTGTCTAAAAACTCAATGTTAAAATTTGGCAGAACCAAATCCAAAGTGGCACAGTGACGGCAGCACTTCCAAAGCTGTGGATCATTAGGGCTGTCAGGTCTGAGAAGGGGTGACCTTTGTGAGTGTGTGTGTGTGTGTGTGTTTGTGTATGTGTGTGTGTGTGTGTGTGTGTGTGTGTACCTGTTGTCACTGAGGTTGAGGACTCGTAGTTTGGTCATCTGTCCGATCTCATCAGGAAGGAACTCAAGTTTGTTCGACCTCAGTGACATTACCGTGATGTTCTTACAGTTTCCAATCTTTAACACACACACGCACACACACACACAAACACACACACACACACACACACATACATACATATATATATATATATACACAAAATTAATCAGATGACATTCCCCGGCAGGTTATTAGTGCACACACACCGCTCCAAGGGACAGCTCTGGGTGTAAACCTCCCAATGCTGTCAGACGGGGGTGTTCAGATCTCCTGATGGCCTCACCTCCCGTGGAAGCTCTGTGAGGAAGTTCTCATCTGCGGCGAAGGTCCTCAGGCTGTGCAGGTAACCGACGGTGGGAGGCAGCGACTCCAACTCGTTACAGCTGCAGTCCAGCTCCTCCAGCAGAGACAGACTGGGTGAGAGGAGAGAGGAGGTTATCTCGGCCTGGACGCCAGCGTGAAGCTCCGCGTCCGTCGGTTCAGACATGTGACGTAAGGAGTTCGATAAGAAGAAAACACATGAAGAGTTAATCCGTGACAATGGATCTGATAACGGATGAGGGGGCACTGTTAATAACCAATGGAATCGCCGGGAACAATGAATTATTCGAAACGTGATCTTCACAGTCTGCTCGGATTCTAGCTTTACGTGAATTTCTGCACGGTTCAAGAACGGCCGGCATCCGTTTTCTGCGGGAGCTCTTCATGTGTTCATCTGAGAAAGAGAGAAAGAGAGAAAGAGAGAAAGAGAGAGAGAGAAGCACACTGAAGAACCCGTGGATGACTGACAGCCGGTGGAGAACCTTCCACTGATTGGACCCAATCTCAATCTCATCTCCCTTGACCGCCCTGTCGCCTGGAGTTCTTCAACGTGAATCTCAGCTCCCCCGGTCACAGTCAGATCCCCGGGAGGTCCCGCACAGGATACCCCCGCCCCCCCCCCCCGCCCCCCCAACCCCCCCGCGCCCCCTGCAGGCGCCATCCTGGGCGCCATCCCGGGCCCTCTGCACCTTCACAGCAGGTCAGAGCCAACGTGACAACCAGCCCACATTAGCATGGTGTCAATGTTTACACGGACTTATTATCCCTGAGAGCCCCGGCCATCTGGGCAGCATACGGCCGCAGAGGAGGAGGACCAGGAGGACGACGGCAGAGAGGAGGAAGAGGAAGAGGACAGAGAGGAGACACAATCGGACCGACTGAACGGTACTGTCACTCGGAGTCTCTACGGCTCGATGAAGTATCGCTACTCTCCTTAATACTCGCATGTGTGCAGTATCTTCATCTTCTCCGGCCTCAAGTTACCAGGAGACCGACTTTGGGGGACAAAGAAAAGCGGACGAAGTACTGACACATACGTTCACTAGAAACACTGGACATGCAACACGCTACTACTACATGAGGTGGAAGTGCCACTGTATATAAACACACATATATATATATATACACACAAATATAAATAGATGTATATATACACTCCTTAAATGTTTCTGCTTATTTATCGCAAGGGGAACTTTGGATTGAGTCTTTCTGAGAAATAATTGTTTCAATATCAGACACGTTTGGTCTGAGAGCACATATTTGAGGAAGCTTTCATGGAGCCACTGTGACTCCAGATGTTTCCTCACAGCTCTGCAGCTCAGATGGTCTTCCGTGAAACCCGACTGTCCGCTAAAAGGTGACGCGTGACTTCGTGTGCTTGCATGTTCCGCCCGTTGGACTTCATCGTAACGCGTACCGATGCTCATACCTGAGCGACGTTCATGAGTCCGTGCGGGACGGAGTCGGAGCCTGCAGGAGCATGGGGGGTGGGGGGTGGGAGGGGTGGGGGGGCGCGGGGGGTCTACTCGTCTACTCATCCAAGCTAAACCCGGGGACTCGTTCGGGGAGACAAACTGTTTTCGGAGCGTTTAGATACAACACGACCGTAGCGCCGGGGCAGACGTGCTAACGAGCATAGCTTTTGGAGAATGGGATCCATCACAGGCCGAGCGTGTCCAGCGCCTCAACCAAAACAACATCTGTCACCCCTGTTTTTCACACTGAGCTTAGCATCACGCAGGAATGCTGTATTCCTTTGTGTAGAAACCTGGTGGAGTGCATGATCTGCTTCTCACTTTTAATAACACACACTCTTAATCTCTGTGTCTGATGGGAATGTGCACACACACACACACACGCACACACACACACACACACTGTCATCTGTGGAAGGAGCAGACCTTTTTTTAGGGTTGTATTAGATTAACAGACTAGATTAGCAGATTGGAAATGACATGAATTGATTATAGATGAGAGTAAGAGATAAAACATATGATTAAGAGTTTAGAGATTTGATTCATAGATGAGAGATTAGATTAGGAGATAAGGGATTAAATTAAGAGTTTCAAGATTAGATTAAAGGATGACAGATTAGATTAAGAGATTAGAAATTAAATGAAGAGATTGGTGAGCAAGAATATGAAACCAACCAGAAAATGGTGAGACACCACATTTCTAAACCTGGTTTGGGATTAAGCTCTTAAAGCATCTTCCAGATGCTGTGACATCAGTGTGATGTATGCTAACACTGGGAGCGCAGCGTCTCCTTGTATATACACTCTACATACATATATATATTGATAATAATATTAACAATAACAATTGGTTTAAGGCGCCCACTCAACATTCAAGGATACCGAACAGACAAATACATATACATTTACACTAAATACACAATAACAGTGACAAAGTGGTAAAGAAAAATGAAATAGGCCGCATTAAACAGATATGTTTTGAGTTTTATATATACATATATATATATATATTAGCGCTTGGAGAACCTCTGGCCTGTGCTGGATTAGCCTCAGAAGTGGTTGTGTGTGCAGTGTTGTGTCGTGGGGAGACCAGATTAGGGGCTCCTCATTTCAGTTTGGAGCTTCTTGGAAAAGAGCGATGAGTGTGATGAGTCTGCTGGTGGTCCTGTATCTGTGACGCGGCCGAACACCAGTCTGCCTCCCGACGCAGCCCCGGATCCACAGAGCTAAGGTTACTCACCCTTGCTTGGGCTTCGCACTAACGCCACGGCAACGCAGCAAACACAACACACAGAACCCCCCCATCGTAAGGCAGCGGAACAACACAGCAACAGAAACAACAGCTGCCGGCCGGGAGCCAATCAGAGGGGCCCGTTCAAATATACCGACCCCCTGGATTGGACTGATGGCTCAGAATGTGTGTGTGTGTGTGTGTGTGTGTGTGTGTGTGTGTGTGTGTGTGTGTTTGTGCCTGTGCATGCATCCTTGCGTTTAATGTGCATGTCTGTTTGTGTGTGTGTGTCTGTGTGTCTGTGTGTGTATGTGTGTGTGTGTGTGTGTGTCTGTGCATGCATGCTTGCGTTTTGTGTGCATGCCTATATGTGTGTGTGTCAGTGAGAGTGAGTGTGTGTGTATCTGTGTGTGTGTGTGTGTGTGTGTGTGTGTGTGTGTGTGTGTGTGTGTTTGTGTGTGCCTGTGCATGGATGCTTGCATTTTGTCTGCATGCCTATATGTGTGTGTGTGTGTCTGTATGAGAGTGTGAGTGTGTTTGTGCGAGTGTATGTGTGTGTGTGTGTCTATGTTTGTGCCTGTGCATACCTATATGTGTGTGTGAGTGTGTGTGTTTATGTGTGTGAGTGTGTGTGTGTGTGTGTGTGTGTGTGTGTGTGTGTGTGTGTTGTACAGACTGTCCTACCTGCCGATGCTGCTGGGCAGTGCTGTCAGCTGGTTGTCGTCCACCTTCAGTGTCGTCAGCTTCTTCAACATTCCTGCCAAAGGGCGGGGACACGCAGACACACAAACACAAGGATGACTCACAGCAGGTGTGTGACACACACAGGTGCATAGCAGACACACACACACACACACACACACACACACACACACTCACACTACCCTGCTCCAGGACACTTAGGAAACATCCCATTCATTCCCCATTGAAAGCTGAAGGAAGCCAAGGGTGGGCCGAGCATTCCTGCTCCTCTGCTCCTCAGGGATCCACCGGCAGCGTCACTGCCGTCACTCTCAACTGGAGCCGAGATTCTCTTCCTGACTGCGTGGAGCCGATGATGGCGTTTTTCAAAAAGAAGAACTGCCGAGACCCGATGGAAGTATAATGAGAATAGTATCAAATGACATATATTCCGGATGAACCGCTGAACCTCTGGACTTCTGGACCTCCGGAGCATCAAATCTATCAGAAAAATCTCCTCTTTGTGAAGAGTCGACATTGCACTGCAATGTTCAGCCGTTCAGGTCCACATCTGCAATCAGAGGTAAGAAGGTGTGTTTGTGTGTGTGTGTGTGTGTGTACCTATGGTGTCAGGCAGGTGCTGCAGCATGTTGGAGGACAGTAAGAGGTCCTCTAAGGCCTCGCAGCCTGACACCTCCGTGTCCAAGGTCTCAATGCGGTTCTTGGCCAAGTCCAAGTACCTCAGCTGACGGAGCTTTCCTATGGACTGTACATTCGGGGGGGGGGGGGGGGGGGCAGACAAGGTCAGCGGAGTCTGAAGATGTTTGGAGGACTTTGACGGTGCTCACGGTCTCACAGGCCTCGGTTCTCACCCCGGGGATGGACTGCAGAGAGTTGTTATCCAGCCACAGCTCCTTCAAGTTGTGGATCTGTTCCAACACTTCCGGCTATTCAAGGAACCCAAACAAAACACAAAGGTCAACACACACACACACACACACACACTGTGTGGAAGTCACGGAAATACAAATGGAAAAGACCTCTCGGGAGGTCTCTAAGACTTCTCTGAAGACCTCTCAGGAGATAAGAAAGGTCTGCAGAGTGGATGACGCTGGCAACCTGCAGCCTTTCCATGTGGACAGGAAGTGGACGGACAGCTTCCTGTCCGACCCCAGAGCTGCTGTGTGTCACCCCACATTGAGTCCCACAGATCTTCTGATTTCAGGTGCATTCATTTATCTACTTACGGATGCAACTATAAAATGATTTATTGATCATGGTTATTAATTTGTTTGTTCATTCAGTTGTTTATGTGTGCGTTTACTTATTTATATTTCTATTTATTAATTCCCTTCTTTGTTTATGAATGTCCTTCTTGGTTTCTGCTGTTGCCGGAGGTGCCGCGTGAAACCCGAAGGTGATATTTTCTCACCAGCTCTGAGAATTCGTTGCTGCCCAGATCCAGCCTCTCTAGCTGCGACAGTCTGTGGATGGACCTGAGAGGACGACACAAAAGCGTGAGGTGAGGGAAGTCAACTTCTTCAAGGAGTCCAGAGGACACCAGCTGACAGTCATACCAGTCAGCCAGTGTGTGTGTGTGTGTGTGTGTGTGTGTGTGTGTGTGTGTGTGTGTGTGCGTTGGGTTTCAGTCCAGATTTCTGGATTGAAGAGGCCTAACTGAGGCGAGTGGTGGGTAAGATGGCTCCAGGGGCTTCTACGGCACCAGGACTTAAGTCTCACACAGTAGTAATAATAATCATAACAATGATAATATTATCATTATTATTTCAAATAATGAAATGCTGACATTGGTCCATCTTCAAAGCCTATAAATTGCACGCTGTTTCCAATCCCTGCATCGCCAGGTGTGCTGGGTCACCTTGCAGGTGCACGCTACATGCCGCGAAGCTAACCAATCAGAGGTCAGCGCTCGTTTCCCAGGAAGAATCAGCTGTTTTGGGGGGATTTTAGCCTCCTGTGGTTTGATATTTGGACCAAATAACAGGAAGATGAGAACCTTCGTCATCGTTCCGCGCGGATCGTCTCACCCGAGGCGGGAGGCTATGCTAACTGGAAGCTACGCCAACAGGAGGCTACGCTCGACCACACGTCTTAACTGTGTCCGTCAGAAGAAGGGATGAAGATGCGCTAGATTTAAATCCAGATTTCCGTGGACGCCGAACAAGCGGCTACCAGGAAGCGTCTGTGGGCGCGCATGTTGGAAAGCGAAGTCTTACTTTGGCATGGTTTTCAGGTGGTTCTCTCGCAGCTCCAGGATCCGTAGCTTGGAGAGCCTGGGACACAGAGAGGCAGAGTGTTCATTCATTCCCTTCCTGTTTCCTGCTGACGCCACGGGAAGCAACTGAGAATAAAGCTGGAGTTGATGAATGATATTCAGAACAGCTGAAACTTCAGCTCCCTGCGCTGGTCAGTGTGAGCGGAAAGGGTTCCTGGAGAACCAGCTCCGTCCGGCACAGCAGGTTTTTCGAGGATTCCCAGTGAGGATCTCTGAGCTCCACAAAACCTCTGCAGGTTCTGGGACGTTCATCCATCCAGAGCCAGCAGTGGAGTGGGCACACACGGGGGTCAGAGGTCAGGGTGTACCCACAGCAGAGAACCATGGACAGACGGCGAGGAGGAGGGTTGTGAAGGTCCTATGATCAGATAGGCCGAATGAAATCCTTTACCTGCCAAAGTTAGCGGGCAGGTACTCCAGGAAGGCATCGTTCAAGAAGAGCTGCGTCAGATTCAGGAGCTGCGTGAAACCATCTGGGAGTCTGGAGAGAGCGGAAGGAGAAGGAGGAGGAGAGGCTAGGACCAGGATGAGGGTCAGATACAACCGACTATTCTGAAGCAGGGAGGTCCAGGGAGACAGTCGGGTCTCCAAACCATTTCAGGTTACATCTGGATTGGTTTGGAAAGTCCACATACTGTAGGTCCCGATCTTTGAGCCCACCTCAGATCAGGGACAGCAGGGGTCAGGAACCTTTTTGACTGGGAGAGCCATAAAACCCAAATATTTCTAAATATACTTAATTAAGAGCCATATTGTATTTTTAACGCATAATAAATTAATATGTCTTTAATGCAATCTCTGGTGCTGCACGGCGTTGTTGGAAGTGCCACTTCATATTTGACCGTTTCTCAATGCAATTTTATCATTGCATATTAGACATACCGCAGATCCAAATGCAAAATCCTCTTGTCCATGCAGCACGGAGTGCACAGTCATCTTCCCCTTTTTTTTTAATCTTTTCGTCATCTTTTCCGTTATAAGGGTTGAAGCGGATAAACAAGTTGGCTATCTGATAAAAATGATTTCTTCATCTTAACAATGACCCGGAAGCCATCGGTTCCCGACCCGACCGACGGGTGACCCATGAAATTTATCTTCCAAACTAATGACACAGTAATATGAAGAAATATAACAAGGATTTTCAAAATCAGTTCCAAACTAATTTTTTTTTTCAACTCAAAATCATCTGGATCCCATCCTGACACACTGGAGGACAGAATGCTTCACAAACACAACTTTATCAACCTTTACACAACGACGCCATTTTCATAAATATGTCCGTATGTATTTGTGTGTGCGTGTGTGTTTACGTGTATGTGTGTATGTGTGTGTGTGTTCGTGTCCTCAGAGGGTCTCAGCGGAGTTTAACTTGCACCATGTTCCCATGACAACTGGAAACATCCTGCGACTCTTCGTGCCTGAAGATGAAGATGACTCATCATATGCACGTATGCGCGCACACACACACACACACACAGACACTGGGTGTAGTTTTACAAGCAGAACATCTAGTTGTGAGAGCGAAAGTGGATGTGTTGAAGTAAAAACAAAGCAACATCTACAGTAACATCCCTCAAGGGAGGGAAACAGACACCGCAAACTAAATGTCTCCATACTAGTTTCATTTAAAGTCACTGATCAGGAGATGAAGATTCAGAGAGGAGCTCCAGATTGTCTGCAGGGTCTTACTTGGTGATGGGGTTGACGCTGGCCTCCACCACAGACAGGCCTTTGCAGCACTTTATATTGTCTGGAAACTCCTGGATACCTGGAGAGGAGGAGAGAAGAGAAGAGAAGAGAAGAGAAGAGAAGAGAAGAGAAGAGAAGAGAAGAGAAGAGAAGAGAAGAGAAGAGAAGAGAAGAGAAGAGAAGAGAAGAGGCACTGTGAAGCATCTGCTTCCCACTGGGACTAAATGACGTGCACTGGAAGTGACTGATTATGGGATGTTTCTGATGCGTTTGTGTGTTTTAGGATTGCAGGAAAACTCAGCGCTGTCCTAATTTCTTCCCTCCCTTATCTTCTTCATCTCCACAAACCACAGATAAAACTGCATGCACAGAAATTAGCAACCTCGCTAATGTGAATCATAAAGCTGTGTGTGTGTGTGTGTGTGTGTGTGTGTGATACCATTTTTGCTAATGTCCAGCTCCTTGAGGTTGACCAGGCTGGCGATGGTGGTGGGCAGGTTGGACAGGTCGTTGTCGGGCATGCTCAGCTTCTTCAGGGCCTGGCAGCTGAAGAGTTGCTACGGAAACACAGAGCAGGGTTGGTGGTATTTGACAGGATGACGCAGAGGTTTATGGGACGCGGAGGCGCTGGAGGCGTCCGCGGTCTAATGTTGGGGAAAAGCGTCGCTTTCCTCTTTGAATAATGCAGAATGGATCTCCCCCATACGGAGGCCCCTGAGGACCAAACACGCAGCGGAGCGGACGCACAAACATCACCGGAAATCAGCCCGATATAGCGTAGCAACGCAAATCAGCGAAAGCGGAATAGCTCGGAATACAAAACACCCGGAGCGGCCGCAGCGAAGAACGAAGAACCCGAGACCCAAACAGCGCCGATCGTGGACGGCAGAGTAGGTTTTCCCCTCGGCCTCGGCCAGGAAGCCGGAGAAGCAAAAGCAGAGTGAGACGGCCGTGAGTGGAAAAAAATAATCGCGACTTTAACCAGAGCAACACGGAAGCATTCAAATCTTCTCCCGCACGCGAAATACCTGGATTAGCGACAGGCCCGCTACGTTAGCGTCCGGTGAGCATCCGCATTCAGGATTTGTGTAACCAGCTAAACCCAGAGGAGAGAAAATGATCCATGAAGATCTGCCCGTTCTGTGAGGAGGGGCTTCACGGGCTGGTGGAGCGCTACTTATTTCCAACGACGTCTGTACATGGAAATGTCACGCTTCTCGCTGCTTTGTCCGTGCGTCCCGCCCGCCTGGACGCACGGCGGGAAACCAGCGCCGCTTTCAGAGCTTCTTCTTCGGCCCGTTGTCTTGCTACCACTCTCAGTCACGTCTTGAATACGAACTCCCGCCCATCAAAGCTAACTATGATTAGCTTTTCGATTCTGTTTTACTTCCTGCTTTTGTCCGTCACCTGCTTTCTGCGCGTGTCTTGGCACAGCCGGCCATAAAAACCTTGGGGTCACTCGTGACTTTGCTGAATGACGCTCAATAAAGTCTTTAAATCATTTGTGATCCCGAGTTAGTCACCTTTCTAAATGGATTCACCTGAATCACATATTACGGGATGTTCATCACCTAAAGTCTTTCTGATGGCTGATGATGATCAGGCGTTTTCTTCAGGAATAAACTGAAGGAGAAACGTGGACGTGCAAGAGTGCCTTCAGCAAACAGGCCAAGTCTCTCTCTCACACACACACACACACACACACACACACACACACACACACACACACACACACACACACACACACAGAGGCACGCACAGAGTCCGTGTATAGAAATGCCAATCACTCAAAGGCTCTTAATGCTAAGCAGACAGACCCAGTTAGCCGTCTTCATTCATGCAGGCTATATTTAGAGCTTCAGCTCAACATCTCAGTCATTCAAACCAGGACAGCAGGACAGGACGTCGATATCTTCTCTGTCCCCCGAATGCTGGAAGGATGCCCGTCTTGTTTTTTTCCTCCGGGAGCGGAGGCATTCCTACGGGGTCTGACGGGCCGGGACGCCTTCCTGCGGAGCAACCCTGATGTTTACTGGAAGTCAACGTCCCCCTGGACTGATCACTGGCTCAACTCGGGATGAAACGCGTCCACGGCTCCCTGATGGAGATGTCTACCGGCACCAATCCGACATCCTGGAGCCGAGCGCCGACTCCTCCGACTGGGGCGAGAACACCTTGACACACCTCTGGCCGCGTCTCAGCGGTCTTCACGTCTTCCTGTAGCTTCAGACATTTAGGAAGCCGCCCTCGTTCTCTCCCTATCAGAGAAAGCGGTCCTTCAACTGAAGAACCCTTGGTGTCGGCGGATTGAGGAGGAGGTAGGAGTCAGAAGATAAGTTCTGGCTTCCTTCCGCCCATCTCAGACCTAAAAGGGTAACGACCACGGCAGGAGACTGAAAAAAACAGCGGGCGTGAGCCGTCGCTCCACCCGGAGGGGGGAAGATAAGGAAGTGAGGTCGCGGTCAGACGTGAAAGGAGCTGCTCCAAACAAGCCTTCACAGATCCAGGGAAGGAAGGAGCTGCCTCTTGGTGGCGGCCAACCGGTCTCAAGCAGAAGCCTCTGGAAAAGGCTCTGCTGGGAGTTGAGTAGATGAACCAGGAAGTCATCCAGGAATGCTTCATGATGGGATAATCTTGCAAAAAAATCCTCAGTGGCTGCAGCCGGAAACCTCAGGAGGAGTTGCTGGATGTTAGCAGGCCCGGATGCGGATGGATGAATGAGCGCTCTCAGACGAAGAGCTCCTCCAACCGCCACCCAGGTAGGTCGGGGCCTTTCTGTCACAGATGAACTCATTTGGTCTCCATATTTAGTCCTTGACGCAAACTGGCACCTTAACCTCCCAAGATGTCTACTCAGCTTTGCTTTTGATTCGTTTTAGGCTCTTTTGCTGATGTCGGGACCAAGAGGAGGTCGGAGTCACGACCTGTTCAGGTGCGGTTCTGAGAATACACCGGAAAGGCGACGCGCAGAAGGTCCGGTCTCTGCATGTGTCCTCCTGCATGGACAAGTCCATCTGCGCCTCAAAGGATTGTCCCTGCGGGCATCCGGGAGGACTCGCGTCCTCAGACACTGACCTCGGACCGGATGCAGGTCGCGACTGCTTCGTGAACACAAACCTCACCCCGGCCAATCGGCACTACCAGCGGTTCCATTGTGTTTTGGGAAAACCTCTGACGCTCTCAAGACCTTCGTGTCCAACCCACCGGTGGAAATGAACATCGTGTCTCATGGAGGTTTCCGTTTGGTGGTTTTTGATCGCCTCCTCGGACGTCCGGCGGCAGACGTCCCTCCAGCACTCGGGGAGTCAGATGTTTCACGTCGGGGTTTTCCTGTCAGCCGGTAGAGCCGCTTGCTTGAGTTGAGACTGCTCCACGCTTTCGCTGTTTGCGTGTCATGCATTCATGGATACTTCTAATCCTGCAGCGAGGCCACAGGGGGCGGAGCCTATTCCAGCTGTCATTGGACCGCTCCATCATAGGACGTGTGGAGACACGCGACCATTCACACATCACACAGACACACAACCCTTCATCCTCTCATCCATATGTCTGGACAACGCAGGCTCTCTGAAGGACCTCCCGGAGAAACCCCACGCCGTGGGAATCCGAGCGGGGGGCTCCCACAGTGAAGGGCGAGAGGGTTCTAGCGCAAAGAAGTGTGTTTCCGGGTACCTTGGGTAGCTCCTCGATCTGGTTGGCATCCAGGTAGAGCTCCTCCAGAGTTCTCTCGAAGCTGAAGATCTCCTTGGGGACCTGCTGCAGGCTGCAGTGAGAGTAGTCCAACACCGAGATCACTTCCTCCTCCCCTCGGAAACAACGGCACGGCACCAGCCGGCCAATCAGCTTCCGCTTCGTGGTCATTTCCAGACACTGCACTGTGGAGACCAGAAGAAGAGAGAGATGTTAGTGGACGCTCAAATGTCTAGACCTGCTCCGTGAAGTCCTCTTGGAGTTAAAGAGACGCCGGCATCATGGCGGTCGTGAGCTTCCGCCATCAAACTCTTACGCAATGTCATTTTCAGCGCCGATCTGGGCCTGTTTGCACCAGACATCTGAGCACACATCTGAGAAGACATCTGAGCAGGACAGGAGGAGAGGGGAGGAGAGGCACACACACACACACACACACACACACACACACACACTGCTCCCTCCTCACCTCAATCAAGAAACTGTAAATCTGAAAATAGGAAAATCACTACTCAAGAACGACTTCATAAACTCAGCTGGTTAGTGACCCCGCTTCACTTGCAGGACACACACACACAAGATTGCGCACTCACACGCATACACACACACACACACACAAGATTGCGCACTCACACGCACACACACACACAAGCACACGTACACAAGCGCCCATATACTCCGCAGCAGGCTCGATTATGGAGTGTATTGACCGAACAGCTTAAATATGCAAATCACAGAGCACTAAAAATAACTTGCTGTTTTCGGTGTCGGGCAGAGACAGCAAATGTGTGTGTGGGTGTGTATGTGTGTGTGTGTGTTCTTCTTTACCTCAAAGAAGATCACGAGATCATGACTTCAATCTCTGAAATCAATGAACACACTGAGAACGTCTTCAAAAGGTGTGACACCGACTCCAGATGGTTTGTTATCAAAAGGAGAACCACTGGTTCTTGTCACAAACATTCTTTTTATGTGATATTATAATTTAACAAAGATCTGGGAACTTATCCATCTATCATCCATCCATCCATCAATCCATCTATCCATATATGTATCCATCCATCTATCATCCATCCGTCCATCCATCCATCCATCCATCCATCCATCCATCCATCCATCCATCTATCCATATATGTATCCAGCCATCTATCATCCATACATCCATCTATCAATCCATCCATCGATCCATCCATCCATCCATCAATCCATCTATCCATATATCATCCATCCATCCATCTATCAATCCATCCATCCATCCATCTGTCCATATATCTATGCATCAATCCATCAATCCATCTATCCATATATCTATCCATCCATCCTGATTCATTAATCCATCCATACAGCCATCTATTGATCTATCCATCTCCATCCATCTATCATCCATCAAACCATTCATCTATCTATCTATCTATCTATCTATCTATCTATCTATCTATCTATCTATCTATCTATCTATCTATCTATCTATCTATCTATCTATCTATCTATCTATCTATCCATCCATCCATCCATTTATTCATCTATCCATCTATCTTTTCTAAGCGGGTCCAACCCTGTGTGGATGAACTCGGGTGGGGACACCGGGGTCCATCAGGTCCATCAGGTCCATCAGGTCCATCAGGTCCATCAGGTCCTGGCCCGAGCCGAAGGAGCCTGATGGAGTCTACGGGAGCCTGTGGGAGCCTGCAGGAGCTGACGGGGGTGAGGTGGGTGAGGTGGGTGAGGACGTGGGGCTAAAAATGCGTGGGCTGATAACAGGAGAGTGCCGGCACCAATGGGGTGACGCTGGGATGTCAGCTCCATTGGCCGTGATGGCTCCGGCTGCTGCTGCTATGGAAACAGTATGACAGAGCAGACTGACTCTGCAGAGCAGCATTACACACACACACACACACACACACACACACGCTTCAACACAATGATTAGAACTTAGAAGAACTCTGTGCGCACACACACACACACACACACACACACACACACACACACACACACACACACACACATACACACAAAGACATACACAAAAACACACACACGGTGTCATTGCTCCTCCAGCATTTCACCTCAAGTAGCCCCTTTTCTCCCTTCACCTGATGTGTGTGTGTATGTGTGTGTTGACATGTTTGTGCACGCGCTCACACACACATAGCCCCGGAGGGTGTATCCCCCAGGGTCCCGTGGCAGCCGTCACTTCACGTGCAGGCACGGGCATCACCATAGTAACCGCTGCCATAGAGACCGTCTCCCAGGAGCCGGGGTGTATTTTTACTCGTCGGCTCTGTCATGAAGCGGAGCAGGGCGCTCAGTGGGCGGCCGCTCCACATTCAGCCCGGCTTCATACAAAGGCAGACCGTCCAGCAGCTGGAGAACACACACACACACACACACACACACACACACACACACACACACACACACGCACACACACAGCCCAAGTCTACCTCTCCTTTGACAGAGGCGGGGAAACAATCGACGCCGTTACACTCATTTCCACAGGTGCTCCTTCACAGGATAGCCAATCACAAAGCAGGGGACGCGGGAGGAGCGGGGAGCATACCTGCATGACATCACAGCGACCGCGGCCAATCATTGCCTGCGACAGTGATGGGGGAGAGTCTGTCCTCATGTGCCAGCACTCCTGCAATGTCAGGCTCAAGCTTTTGGCCAGAACGTCAGCGTGCGTGCGTGTGTGTGTATGCGTGTGCATGCGTGTGTGTGTGTGTGTGTGTGTGTGTGTGTGTGTGTGTGTGTGTGGGAGGCAGTTAGCGAAGCGGCAGCCAGGAACATCCTGTCCTGGCTCCTCTATGTTGAGCGAATGAGCAGCGAGCAGCCGTGATTTGAGAAGCCGCGAGGAGAAGCTCCCGCTTCACCTGCACCTGAATCACATCCCTCTAATCGGGAAGTATTGATTATCGGTAAAGGATCATTCAAACACCTCCACATCTCACACCCTCACGCCAGCTCCTGATCTACATGAGATCAAATCTAAAATATGTTCCTTTCCTTTCCTCTGAAGGACCTCTATGGGAGAGGATGTCCAGGTGAGGTGATGTCCATGAAGAGGCCTTCCCTCCACTGGGTCTGACTGTTTTTCATGTTTTCTCTACATTCCCAAACTCGGCCGAGGAACATCTTTAGTACCAGGAGCTGAAGACGAGGAAAGACCTGGCGACCCGAATCAAACATCGGCATCCACGCTCCTCCTGTCGTCGCGGCTCCAGCGGCGCTCCGAGGAGATAATAAGGAACGCGCTCTTTCCTCAGCTCCAGGCCTGGCAGGAGAGTCAGAAGACTCCAAGGTCCAAAGCCCTTCAACACCAACCCGACCTCGGCGTCTTCAAGACACAAAACTTCAAATTCAGCTTCGGAATTCTGTGGTTTGAACTCGCACAAGCTGACCCGGAGCGGCTGAAGGTCCGGAGCATACCCGATCGGGACTCCCGCAGAAGGTTTGAAAGACGCAGCGATGAATGCAGGGACTTCCACAGAATGGGTGAAAGTACAGGGGACTCAACCTCCCTCTGGAGCTCTGACACACACACACACATGGACACACACAAAAAGTATCAAAAATACTGAGGCAAGAGGTGCCATCTTCTCCACTAGTGGCCTCTGGACCTTGATGGACCCTCAGCGAAGGAGCCTTTGAGCAGAAAGTGTGTGAAGGTGAGGAACAGTAAGTTCAGAGTGTGTCTTCAGAGCTCTGGTTGTTGCACTGGTTGCTGCTCGGTTGACCTCCATGCACCATGAAGATGGAGGTTCTACATGTCCTCCTTTGCTCTGGTGCCACATCAAATTTTCACCCGACCTGAAACGCATCACTCCCCCCCCCCATCCTGTTTCCAGGCCAGTCTTCTCCTCCTCCTCCTCCTCTCCGTTCTTCCAGGGTTGCGCTCGGTGGCCCAGTTCTGCCCGAGACATCTTCTTTTTCTTCGTTCTCTCGCTCCACCTCAAAGCTCCCCTCACAAAACTTTTTTTCTGGTTCCTCCTCCTCCTCCTCCCTGCTGAGCGTGAGAGAAGGCTAACGTTCCTCCCTCTCTATGGGCTTCTAGGCATCTTCTCATGTCAAATGGTGATGAATCTACAGGTGGTGAAGAACCTCCACCGGCTAGGGTTCGTTTGCTCACGTGAAGATCCGACCTGAGTTCATCTTTAAGTGTGAAAATGCGACTTCACATCGAGATCCGACGCCAAGGTGGAACTCAGCTCTTTCACCGGGAAGATCCAGTTTGACGGTTGTGCTTGGATCTTGAAGAATTGGTTGGTTCCAGGACAATCCGAACCCGAGCTGCAAACCGAGTTTACGACACCGAAGACTCTTCAGCTTCCAACGGGATGGAGGTATCTCATGGACGTCGGTGTGGCTCATTGGAAAAACATTATCAGTCATGGTCTTCTGAAAGCCCAGGATGAGGTCCTTCATGCCCGCGAGCCTCAGATACCGATCCCTTCATAAGACAAAGATGCTGGACTGACCTCTGAACCTGGAACCAAAAACCTCCACACTTCTTCTCAAAGCTGTCGGCGAACCCATCCACATCTCACCCGGGTCTGATCGTCTCGTCTTCATGCGTACGGTCCTTCATGTGAGGAGCAGTGACAGAGGGTGGCCTCCTGAGAGCCTTCAGGGAAGGACCAGAGCTGACCGAGCCCATGTGTCTGCTGTTAATCCTGTTTATTTACTTTAAGGTCACCTTGCCTATGGGACGTCTCTCTCACACACACACACACACACACACACTGCTGACCTAGAAGCTCTGCTCTATTCATAGACAGAAGGGAGAGGAGGGCGGCCGTCCCACCAAAAATCGAGGTTAATTTGCTTCAGCTTTTTAAAAAAACAGCACCGTCTGTCTTCAAGGAATGAGACCTGAAGTTGGAGAAGACCACCTTCTCGCCGACACACCATCAGACAGGAAGTCTGACATCCGCCGTCTGAGACCGAAGTCCGCAGAGACGTCGCCCAGCGCCATCCGACGGTCCAGACCCGCAAGACAAGGTTCTGCGTGCGACGGAGTCCCGATCGCGGGACGAAGGTTCACCTTCACCTGAAAAGAGCTCTCTGTACCCACTGTGAGGGCTGCTGGGATGTAGAGCGGCCTCTCCATCTTCCCTGCCTCTGCGGGTCTCTGACGCTCTGAGTCAATCTGTCCTCTCCGCTGCCGGCTGCCGGCTGCCGGGCGGCGGCGGTGCATGACGCTCCTCCGATCTATTCATGCGTTCACTCTATCCATCACCTGCCGCTGATGCCTCTGTCACTCCTCGGCCTCGTCTTCCTCTTTCCCCTTCCTGCCTCCTCTTCCGACTCACAGAGCACACGCTTTGAATTTCACCGTACCTGCCTTCTCGTGGATAAGAAAACGCCGGTTATCCTCTCATTTGCACATTTGGACGGTTTGGGCTCTTAAATGAAGCCCCTGGATGTTTTGGGTCACAAGGTCACCCCCCCCCCCCCATCCCTCCAGCATCTCTGCAGGCTAACCGCCGTTTCCCCGGCGCTGCATGACGGCTCCCATTTGCATAAACAGCTTTTTGTAAGTTTTATCCCTGAAGCTTTTCTTAACAGTCCATGGAAATTGCACACTGAGCTGTCGCCATGGCAACCAGGGACTCAATTACCCCAAATGACCATAAAACACTAATTAAAAAGCCCTGGCTGAGAGCAGCGTTTTGACAAGCCTGTACGCAACGTTCAGCGCTCAACCCGTCCCTCAGGTCGGGGGGAACCGCGGAGATGACCTCCTCGGCCTCTTCGTCACCTTCTACCACTCTCGTGTGTGTGTGTGTGTGTGTGTGTGTGTGATCACAAGTAGAATGTTGCTGGGATGTCTTTTTGTGAAGTCCATAAGTTTCAATCGTCATCCAACAGTCCATCATCTCTCCCTGATCACTTTAGGACTCTGGAGAAGCAGGAGAACCTCAGGAGAACCTCAGGAGAACCCATGCAGGCACCAACTTGGCACGATGAGAAAAACCGCAAAGCCTGTGTGAACAGCTTCGTCCCAACGGGAACTGAGACAGCCAAACCGATCATATCAACAATGGTCTTCATTGGAAAATGCACAACACTATTAAGTTAAGTAAAATAAAATGAAGAAGAGGCTGTATGAAAATCATGAAGTACGATGATGGAAAACACAGATCGCAGTGGGAAGTTCGGTGAAATCCTTGCGCAGGCTAAACACCAAGATATGTAAATGTACGGGACTGTCTCCGAAAATTAGAATAGCGTGATAAAGTTCTTTATCCTCTGTAATGCAATTACAAAAACAAAAATGCCATACATTCTGGATCCATTACAAATCAACTGAAAGCCTTCTATTATTTTAATACTGCTGATTACGCTTTACATCTTAAGAAAACACAAAAATCCTATCTCAAAATATCAGAATATCATGAAAAAGTTTTTTTTTTTTTTTTATTGGATTACAGAAGATAAAGAACTTCATCACAATATTCTAATTTTCTGAGACAGTCCTGTAGATCTCGAAAGCGTTTTGTTCAGCAGTGCTCAGCCCTGAGCTGGAGTGTCACCCTCTCAGGAGAAGCAAAGCGGGAAAGTCAAAAACATGGCTGAAGACGCAGAGAACCCGAGCAACCAGCCATCTTTACAGACACACAACAACAAGTGTGGCCAGAACCCGGTGACTGTCCTGCTCCCAGCGTTCACCTCGGTAAGGAGCAAATTTACTGGTAGGAAGAAGATCGGTCCCACCAAAAGCAGCAGCAGGGTCTCACTGTGGAGGAACAGAAGCCACCCTGATCGCATCTCCGCGTGGAATCAGCAAAGCCTCCACAGAAACACTCCAGACGGGACTTTACTGAGAATCCTTCAGAAAAGGATCTCAAACAGGATCCGGAGCTTCAGACAACTTCCCCAGATGCTCAGGAAACTGCTTGAATAGGGACTCCAGCGAATAATCAAGAGAGACGACGGAGAAGGTCTGCACGCAGGTGACAAATGCCGGGACCTCGGGACGACTCGAAGATCTCGTGTGTCGTTAGAATTAGAGCAGGAAGTGCCTCCGACGTGTTCATGTGACGGAGGAAGAACCTCCGTTGAGCGCCGCGTGTGTGCTTCAGCCTCCCGGGTCCACCTGCGGCTTCCAGGTCTGATGCTTCTCTTAGAGTTCTCCGATCTCCATCGACGGAACGTCTTTCTTAACGCTCGTCGAAAAACCCGCGGTTCTCGGTCCGCTGCGGTATCTCCTCCACTCGCCCGTCTTCATCCTCTACCTGCTCCTTCCAACATCTACATCCCGGCAAACATCCCGGAACTCACACCCGCAGACCCCTCTGGTCTGAATAACACACACCGACTTGCTTCTGCTTCCCAACTCGCCGCCCCCGAAACTTCCCCGAAAGCGACGAAGATCGCCGCAGCGGATCCCTTCATGCTCGGAGAAACGCGGGCGCTCGCCATCTGTGCACGTGCAGAATGGAAACACTGCTGACTGCATGCTACTGCTGCTTCACCTACAGAGCCCTGAAGACCTGCGGGACCTGGCCTACATCATGCATGGATGTGGCACACTTCGCCCAGAGAGGAGGAGGAAAAGGAGCAGGAGGAGGAGGAAGCTTGTGAGGAAGAGCTGATAATACATGTAAGCAACGAGCTGCAGAGATAAACACATGTGCAGATCACAGAGGAGATCGAGTTAGAAAGGGTTTCAGACCAGCAGCGTGCCGAGAAGATTCACGGTCAGCAATCTTCTCCCTCTCGCTCTCTCACACACACACACACACACACACACACTCTTCATAGTCACATGCAGCACCAGAGACATGCGTGGATGTGAACTCACACACACATGAAAGGAGTGCGGCATCCCCTCAGTCACGTGTGGTGGAGCGTCCATTACTATTCCCCACACATGGATGCCCAGGAGAGCCAAGGCGTGTGTGTGTGTGTGTGTATATATGTGTGTGTGTGTGTGTGTGTGTGTGTGGAGGGGAGGGACTGATATGTAAAGAAAGATAAAAGGATGCGGTCTGAAAGGACCATCCCACATGTAAGATGACGTTCCCTGCTGACGCTCAGCAACACGGCATATTGCCTTCACTCTGGCCCACGGGTGTTACAGGTGTTCCAGTTTGCAGGCGGCTCGTCGTGGCCGAGCGCGGTCCGGACGTGATGAGCCGTCTAAGAAGGTTTCGGCGACAAATACGTCACTGTGATAGGTATCTGCGGTATATCTATAGATAAAGAGATTTCTCGACATCATCTGACCAATAGGCACAACTTCATCTTCAGCTGAGGGACGTCGTATGATCAGAAAAGGTCAATAAATCCACAATCAAACACCAGCGAGCGCCGTGTTTGACATCCGTAGGGGGCGGAGCCTATCCCAGCTGTGGTTGGCCCAGAGGAACCCGGAGAACGTGGAGGCTCCACACAGGAGGTCCCCTGTGGGGATCCAAAGCAGGGACCTCCCGCTGACCTCTGCTCCCCCGGTGCCTTTCTGGAAATCATTCAACCGTCGTCAGCTCGAAGAAAAGTCCCACGAGACGTCTTACGTTTGAACCAGCCGGACTTCCTCCTGTCGGGAACGCCTCGGTCAGCCGAGCCTCCCTCACCTCCACAGGTCAGCTACAATCCAACAGAGCGTCACAAAACCTTCTCCGGCATGTAGGGCTCTTCCTCTCCACCTTTCACCTGAAATGGCCGTCACAGGAATCCCAGAAGCAAAATGTTTGAAGAGTGTCAGGTGTCAACTCTGTCAGCCAGGCGGCAGGTCCGTCCAGGAGGTCCATCCAGGACCTTCATCCACTTCCCTGTCTCGAGCATTAATCCACCAAGGACCTCTGGAGGAACGGCATCAGATTCAGTTTGTCACCGCGAATTCAAGGAGATTCCCTTCAAACCACAGGACGTAATATAACTGAGATTGAATGAAGGAGCTCTGCCGTGCTCGGTGCAACTGATGTTGGATCTGCGTCTCCAGGCCTCGCCTCCGTGCGCAGGAGCAGGAGGAGCCGCTCTCATTCACAAAGCCCCGGCGTCCTCCGTCTCCTCCCCGCCTCGCGTCCCGAGGGAGAGCCGGGGACGGAGGCGACGGGAGGGAAGACCAGCGCCGGGTCGGAGGCGAGCGTCCCTCCTCCTCCATCTCCAGGGCAACACTCCCGCATCTGGACCGAGCGACTACCAGCTTTCTTCTCAGCTGTGGAAGGCGTCCTGCATCTCTATCACCTCGGGGCCCAACGCCCAGCGGAGGGTCTAACCCGGCCCACACACTTCCTTCACGAGGCCCTGCTCTGATTGGACCTTTTTCTGATGGTCAAGGTCACCTGACGTCATGGGTTTCAGAAGGTCCCGTTCCACAGGGCAGAATTGAAACATGCCTAGTTTACTCGAGTAACAGGTCAAACTGGACAACACAGGAGGAGTGTGAAACACACACACACACACACACACACACACACACACGTGTCTGCCTGCTAAATGTGTCGGCGGTGGCCTGCGGTGGAGCCAGGTTGTAGCTTCGCTCCTCATCAAGGCGTGAGGTCCGGCAGAGGAGCCAAACAATGCAGATGAAGACGCAGACGAGTCTGCAGGACACCTTCCGGAGGCGATAAGTCGCCTGGCTCCCTGGCGCCGCCGACGACGGCCTGACAATGAAGACGCAAAGACAGCCTGGGAGTCCAGAATCGCAAGAACGAGGTCTTCGCTCGTCCGCGCGGTCCAACTCTGAGGTGAAGCCTGGAGACCCTTGAAGCTACGAGGAACAAAACTGTCTGCCGAGATGGAAGAAGATAGAAGAAGATGTCCGGTTCCTTCATCACTCCGTTCTGCAGTGGAGTGAATCCTGCTGCCTCCGCTGTGATCATCAGCTGCCATGACGACACGGTGAAGACAGAAGGAGTGTATGGAGTGAGGGGAGAGTAACCTCGGGGAGATGAACATTCAAAGTGTCCGGCGCAACCCTCGCGTTTTCGCCTCCAACCCCTCACTGGCCTCGGGTCGGACCTCGGGACGGGGTGACTGAAGCTCTCAAAGCTCTCCGATCCCAACCTGGGAAGGAGGAGGACCGGATTTCGCGCGGATCAAACCAAAGGACGAAGAAATTGGATTGGATGGAGGCGGGTGACAGGGTTGGGGTCACGGCACCGCCGACTCCTGGGGATTTTGGACGACAGGCTTATTTACTTATAAAGTGATGTTGCTGGTTCAGTTGTTTTCCCTGAGAGAAGAAGTGAAGGAGTGAAGATGGCAGGTGGAATAAATCAGAGCTGCAGTAACAACGAGCTCCGGCTGACGTCTGAATATTTCATCCGTGTTTCTCTGCTTCCTATAAATAGAATCCCACGGCTTTGGACCAGAGGCTTCGCGCCGAAGGTACGAAGAGGAGGGTCCGACCCCGAGCGCGGCAACAGAAAGCTCGGTCCTCGTCTAAATATAATCACAGCGACGGGAGCTGCGAAGATACGGGTCGGCCTACAAAATGAACAGCGCTAATTCACGAGTGATATTAAGAACCTCCGCGCGGTTCCACCCGCAGCCAGGAGGCTTCGGTGACGGACCCAGGGGGCTCTGTTGCGAAAGTTCAGCTGAGGAGAAGCGAGCAAACCAGTCCTGTCAAGAAGTCGAGATGTTCTCCTCAAGCTCTGCTTATCTGATCCCTCAGAGAACTTCTCAAGAACATGCTAGGAAGGAGCACGATCCAATAAGATAAGAGTTAAGCAAATCTAAATGGACTTTTCTACTTCGAAGGCCTCGTTCTCTCCATTCTTCTCCGTCAGAAGTCAAATAGAGCTTCCTTCGCTTCCCGGCTGCCAGGTGCTGTCTGAGCCCGTCCATCTGCTGGTGGATCTGCAAGCGTTGGTCCAAAGGGAAAAGCCAAATATGTGTCCTTGATCCAAAGGCGCTCCAGTTCCAGATGAGGAGACGTAAAGGAGCCCGCTGTTATTCATATCTGGTAAGGACTGATCTGAGGAGAACGCTGGAGAGCTGTGCGGTCACCTGACGGGGACGCATGAAAGTTGAAATGGGAAGAAAGAGGTGTCGGAGAGGTGGAAGCAGTGCAAAGCAACAACAATTTCCTTCGGGATGAATAAAGTTGTTCTTAAAGCTTTGAACCCCAAAGATCTGAGCGCTGTAATATCACCCTGTGGTGAAATTTTTGCAGCACTGACCCAGCGCGCAACCTGCAGGACACACAGTGGAGACTGGAATATGAAGGACAGCGTTGGTATGAAGGATGTGCACTCCACATGCCACCTTCATCAACACCACCAGCACCACACACACACACACACACACACACACACACACACACACAGCGGCATCATTATCTCAAGGCTAACGTCACGCCGCAAGCAGCGGATGCATTGGTATCTCCGTCCCCTTTCCCTCTCCGGGTCTCTCTCCCTCAGCCCATCACCATGACGATGGGAGCAGGTTCCGTGGATACGGTCACTTAGCAACCGGCGGCAGCGGCGAGCCGTCAGAGTCGCCGGAGCCTTAAAGAGGCAGCAGAGGAGCCGAGGCGGCCGGCCGAGCTTCGGACCACGAGACGCTAATTTCTCTTGTCCTCAGCTGAACGGAAGGGAACCAAAGGCAGCAGAATTTTTCCGGGATAAATTCTGGATGTCGGTCCGCTGACCCACCAATCGCCAGAGTTCCGTTTCACCTTTCCGGTCCTCTGCTGCCTTTTAAAGCCAGACTCGATCCAAAGTTATCCTTGAAGGAAGACAAAACCAAACACCGTCAGATGACAAGATAACGGAGCTACCAAAAGAAAGGCGGGAGAAGACACCCCTCCAGTCCGTCAATAGGGGGATGAAATGCTGCGGTCTGTGGAAACCAAAAACGGCAACGGTCGCTCCATGCTAAGCTAAGCTCAAAGCAGGGCAGCTACTTTTGAGATGTTACGATGGGCGTGGAGCGGACCTGCCATGGAGACAGTTGTACCGGCGGCTCCTCTGGGTGATCCCTGGACCCCCTGAAGAGGCGTACATCGGATCCGCGGGGAAGGAAGCGGGACATCCTCTGTCCCGGGAACGAAGCCGTGCCCCTTTTGTGTCCGCAGAAGGACACGTCTGCTCCAGAAGGAGGAAGGAGGCCGAGGAAAAGGCCCGTGTCGATCGCACAACGGCCCAGGAGGACGCTCGCCGAGGACACACACGCCCTGGAGAGGGAGGCCGACAAACACATCCCACTTCATGTGTGACAGTGTCAAAGTCTGACGCTTTGCGGGGTTTCGTGGGACGGAACCTGACCTCCCTCAGCATTCACAGCATCCCCACACAGGAGACCAGAGACCACGTGGAAGACCAGGCTTTGGACCACGGATGGTTTTATGATTTTACGAGAATCCGGGCTCGACTCAGAGGGGGATCGGTGCAGGTTCTACCCTGGTCCGGATCACAACCCGGGACCAGGGTAGAACCTGGACCTGGTGAATGAATGAATGAATGAATGAATGAATGAATGAATGGATGGATGGATGAGTTGTTCTCTGTTCCAGCAGCTCTTCCAGGTTCTTGGTTCCTGGCTTTTATACCAGATACTCTGATACCGTGTCGGGGTAGGAGTGACATGTTGGTCGGAGCCGGGTTTTCGGCTCAGCCCGTCGACTAGAAGACGCGAGGTGGAAGGAGAGGCTCTGAAACGAGCCAAAGATCCTGATGAAATATTCCCTTCGATTAGAAGAAGCCTGTTCAGCGCGATGGCCGCCGCTTCCTCTTCGGTTAGCGTCACCACAGCGGGAGACAAATGGCCGACGATACAAATTATGATCGGCCAATAAAACGCGCTCACCTTGAACAGGTGAGGAGCGGCAATAAAGCAGCGGCCCCATGGGAAGGAGCGGCACCAACCACAGCATACAGGCCACAATGGACTCCACCACACAGTACTCCACTGCTGCATTTCACAGGTGTGTGTGTGTGTGTGTGCGTGTGTATGTGCATATGTGTGTGTGTGTTATAAAAGCACGAAGACACGAACAGAGGCTGGAGGTTGCACTCAAGGCAAGAGAGTGTATGACACTGCACCATCTATCACACATCTCCTTACACACGCACACTTCCATGCACCAACGCACACACACACACACACACACACACACACACACACACACACACACACACACACACACACACTCTTCCCGCAGCTATGGCTATTTCATTAGCCCATTCCAAAACCTGAAGAGCGTGTGTGTCGCATCCACCCTGATAAACAGATGAATTCATCCGCTCATCCGGACATCCGCAGGCACGATTTTGGAAAGCGGCGGCTGCGTGGAGGAGCGGCTCTTCTGCGGGAGATGTTCTCCCGCAGGAAAGCCGCGGACCGCGGCGCGGCGCGGCGGCGCGGCGGCGCGTCTTACGCTGCAGGGCGGAGTAGTTCTCCATCTGTGCCGCCGCTGCGGACCCCGGAGCCCGGATCCGACGGACGAGACGCTCCGGTGCCGGACGGGATCAGGCGGACAAACCGAGCCGGTGCGTGTCGTAAGCGTGAGGCTGGGCTCTCGGTGCCCGCCGCATCCTCAGCGCCCCCGGGGCCGGGAGGAGGGGCCGCGGGGGCCCGGCCGCTCCGTGGGGAGGGCTCCCCGGGGGCTACCGGGGCGCGACGCCACGACGTTCCTCCATGGAAGAGCTGCGGCTCCGGGAGTCCGGGGGGCTCAGAGGTCCAAGGAGATCCAGGGGGGGTCCGAGGAGGTCCAAGGAGGTCCGGAGTTCCGGTGGAAATCACAGTCCGGGTCAGCGGCTGAAGACGCTCAGCGCGGTGGAGCTGCGCCCCTTCCGTCTCTCCTCCTGCTCTTCTTCTGTCCTCCTCCTCTCCTCCTCTCCGGCACCAGCAGCCACTGCTCTCTGCGCAGGCGCGTCCTCCCTCCGGCGGGGGGGGGGGGGGGGGTGTAGGAAGAATGGAAGTCGTCGTTTGATCTTACACACACACAAACACACACACTCAGACACACAAAACCACACGCGTTATCAGACACAAAGGCACACATAAGCGCGCACTCAAACGTGCACCCGCGTGCATGCGTCAACAGGCACATACCTGCGCAGGAGTTTGTCACTGAAAAACACCGCCATTATACACATAAACAGCTGGGATCCATCCATCCATCCATACATCCATCCATCTGTCCATCCATCCATCCATCTGTCCATCCATCCATCCATCCATCCATCCATCCATCTGTCCATCCATCCATCCATCTGTCCATCCATCCATCCATCCATCCATCCATCCATCCATCCATCCATCCATCTGTCCATCTGTCCATCCATCCATCCATCCATCCATTTACTGCATCAGATGCAGTGGATTCAATGGATGCAGTGGATTCGGTGTTTCTGTGAATTCAGTGGATGGTCTCTGCTCACCTGCAACCCCTGACCCCACTTCTATTTCTTATCTTGCCTTCATCTCATCTTATGTTATTCTATATGTTCTTCTTGTTTCCTTCTGTGTGGAACTTCTGGCGTCACACTATTTCCTCGGGGATTCTGATTCTGATAGTACGAAAAGCGAAATGTTGATGTTGCTCAAACGTATACGTCCGAACTGCAGAACCAGAGAAGGTGCTAATTCTGCGGGGAGTTTCTGTGAGGTGTAGATGTCAGCTGGGACTGGATTCCCCTGCAACCTTTAAAAGGATCAACGGCTCAGTGAATGGATGGATGATTGCTTGTATGGAAGGGTGAACCACGAGGAGGAATCCGTGGAGGATTTCTTCATGATGCCAAGGAGTTTTGGGTCAATGGATCTGAACGCACAACGGACACTAGACGTGCATGAAAGTCATTTGTCCTGGGAGAAGGCAGGAAGACGTCTCACAACCCTCCAGGAAAGGACGCTTGACACCGTTGCCTTTCCTCGCCGTCCATTCCGACTCCTTGCTTTCCACCGAGACGTCCCACGGCACGGGAGGCCGGCTCTCCCCACAGGACAGCTCTGCTCGACGTCCATTCTCTGGAGATTGGCGGCTGAGATAGTCGGACTTGAGCTTAACAAATACCAAAGCTGGTTCACGGCTCTGCCGATGATTCACCCTCAACAGCTCCAGAAAGGAAGACCATCTGCCATATGCCATTCATCCATGTGAGGTTCCTGGGCTGAGACTTAACCAGCGGCGGAGGAACGCTCTGCCTCGACATCTCAGAAACCTCCTTTCATAGGCAAGGATAACAGAAATACAGGGTTTGGAACTCCTCTGGGATCGCTTAACCCTCGTGCGATCTTAACATTGTGTTTACTCCCCTTGTCTTATGGGTCAAAAATGACCCATAAGACAATCTTTGTACCCTAGTGGTGTACAGCCCACATGGAAACATAAACAAAAAAGAAGTATAACTTATGGGGTCTCTTTAGGAAAAGTCATAAAATGTCAAGTTGGAAAAAAATAGGTTAAGGTGTTTTTTTCTACAGCTAAACATGATAGTGGGTCACTTTTGACGCGCAAGACAACACAAGGGTTAAGTATCTATCCGTCCATCCATCAACCCGTCTAGCAATCTGTCACGTGTATGGTGTGTAAACTTGCTTCCTGTTACGTGAACGTTCTCTTTCCTTGTCCCGCTGTTGTGGATCTCATATGCTTTGTGTGTCAGTGTCTGTCCCCCGGTTCGGGCGGAGGCCGGGGAAATCACAGAGCGGGGAGGGAACTCGCAAAGAAAGCGGTAGCGTAGCGGAGGTCAGCGAACGGCCAGTAATGGCGGCTTTGAAACATGATGTCCGTATAGGCGTCACAGGAAAATGCGGCGTGATGCCGCCTCGCTGCCGGTGACCCGAGCCACCTGATACTCCAGGATAACGGCGCGCCGCCGCCGCCCCCCCTCCGACAAATGACATCGTATCTGCGTGCCATCTGGGCCTCCTGGCAGCGCCCGCTCAGGCCAGATGGCGGAGCTGGGATTCTCTGGGACCGACTGGGTTTAACAACAGTCTGCGAGAGAGCAGGAAGCCGGCCGGCCAGCGGCTCTCCGTCAGTCATCCGGACCGCAAGCTCAGTCGCGGGTCACCTTGAGGCGCTTCGCTTTGAACGGGCGGGCCGGGAGGAAACACTCACGCCGACCTCCTTCCAAAAGGGGGGCCCCACCTCGAAATAAGAGAGCCCTTCGGCAGGATTTGCTTATAAAACATTTCTATTTCTGATGATGGACGGTAGTACAATTATATGGAGGGGGAAGATCCATGTCTCCTCGGGCAAATTTAGCTTGATCGTTATCGGAAGTGCTTCGGCAACCTGCAATCACCGGCTGCTTTGCTCGGAACGTGTCCGTGATCATTTGTGGAGAGCTGAGGGAGCACTCACTGTGAGAGCGCCTCTTACTTATGGTTACCAACCATGCAACACTCACTCATTCTGCTTCTAACTGCGGTGGTCTGCTTCATTGCCGATGCCCCGGCCTCAAGGGTCTAAGTGTCCAGGGCCTCTGGACCTTCTCTCCGTCCGCGCACACAGGTTTCACATCGGCTCAGATTCAGGCGGCTGCGACGGAATAACCGATGCAACGAAGTTGCTGATGATGTCTTTGCTGCCGTGAAACATTCAGAGGACACAATAAAAACCAACCGGTGGCCTTTCGGGGGGTTCACACATGAAACACTACGTTTCTAACACAGTGACCCACATCAGCGCAGGGATTTTGTCAACATCAGTGTCTGGCCAGAAGGTCTCGATTAAAAAAATCAGCAGCAGACTTTAATGTCAACTAATAGGACATGTTTCATCGACGTATTTTGAGAATTCCTGATGAAAGTAGTCCGATTGATCAGAAGCATACAAGTGCAGCGACCGACATCTGCACCACCAGAGCTACTCTGCCTTCCTCACAGGTGATCGTGAGGACCAGCTTGGATAATGGAGAACGACACCCTGAGCGGAGTTTGGAGCAGAAACCCCGCAGCCTTTCACGGAGATGCAAACCTTTCGGAGGCGACACATTTGCGTTTCTGTGCACATCTGAGGCCTCTTCTGCATCTCGTCCAGGAGGCTCCTGCGGTACTCCTGTTCACCGCAAGACTGAGCAGGCCTTCAAGCTGACGGTTATCCAGATGAAAACATTTCACGGCGATCCAATAGCCTCGAGTCTTTGTAACACGTCGCTGAGCCGGATCGATTCACGAGAGCCAGGATTTGTCCGCATCTTCTATTTGGGGAGCGTAGGACTCGTCTGATTTTGCCCACAGGTCCTATTTCAGGCAGCTCAGGTTTGGAGAGCCAAGATGATCTGCTATAAAACTGTAAAGCGCCGGTCGCTTCCACATTTCACCGTCGCACATGAAAATCACCGCAAGAGACTGACAATTTATTCTGATTATGGCGGATGAAAAATAACCGCTGAATCAAAGACCACGGCCAGGCTGGGGCTATTTATAGCCGGGCTGTTGTTCAGCGCCAAGGCTTCCCGATCGGCTGAGGCCGCTTTAGTGCTTGGTACCCGCATTAACTTGGTGAACATCTAATGAGCTGAAGATGATCCGCAGACGACGGGAAACACGTCTACAAGGGGAAGAGCCCAGTGCAGGTGAAGGTAGGATTTGAAGATGGTCTCGCAAGAGCCGTCGACCGAGACCCCGACGGTTCAAAGACCCGACCCCGCAGAGCCTGTCGGGTCTCCTACCGCCTCGAGCTGCCCGTGATGAGGCAGGAACCACCCGGTGGTGAGGAGAAGCGCGCCAAGCCGTGGCGGTTATCACAGTGGAAGCGTCTGCACATGAGGTTCAGTGGTTTCGCTGTCGCTGGAACGCGCTCGTGCACCGAACCTCTGACAGACTGAGAGATCTCAACCCTTTTATCACTTTATCTTTAGCTTTTTAAGCACCCCGCCATCCAGGTCGGTTTCGTGCGGACCTCCCAAGTTCGGACCTCTGAGCGCCGGCACCGTCGGCGACGTCCTTTCCCATCATTCCACCGAAAACACCCCAAAGCGTCCTCCCTGAGCGAAGCCTCTTTCTGTGGAACACTGTGACGATGTGATGTGGTCTTTCACTGGGAAGCAGCCAGAGCTGCATCACACTGTTTTCATCTTGCCAGAAATGCCTGTGGTTGCTATGGAAACCCACTCTCATGATTCTCTATGTTTTATTTATTTTGGGGGGCAAACGCTGCAGGTTCTCGCGCGGAGCCCGCCGCCGCCTGCAACGCGAGCCCTAAGATCTGCCGGGTATCAGGTGCGGGAGGAGACGGCTCCCGCTGAGACCCGACCCGCCGCTCCGTGGCCGAGAACATCCCGAGGAGCTGACGGCGGACAAACATGTGATTCAGGATTTCCCTCTGAATCCCGAACAAGCATCGGGTCCTTTAAGAGCGCTTCCCTGCCCTCGGTGCCCCCGAGACAAGAGCTGCAGGTGGTCCTTCCTGCCAGAACAGCTGGCGCTGATGTTCCAGGGTGTGTCAGAGATGTATGGAGCACCACATGGAGAGCGTGTGCCGCTTCCTGACACGCAAGCTCTAAAAATTAAAAATGCATCCATATGGTTATTAAGTTTAGTTCAAAACGTAGACGGTGTTCGGAGGAATCATTGTTCAAAGGGGGCGACCACCTCTGGTCGCTTCCAGCTCTGCCTTCGGGGTTCCCCGCCACCGTCGACCTTGATCGCGGAGCAGATCTTCTCCCGCCCCGGCTGAGCCAGCAGGACGTCGGGCTCGATGCCCGCGATGTCTCCTCCGTGGTGCTTCTTCGCAAAGGTTCGAGATCCGCTCAAATCAAACACGAACCGCACGAGCCTCCAAGTCTTCTTGGAGGAAACTGCCTCGGTTGCGTGTACTGTGACCTCCTGAACGTACAAAGTTCTTCAGGAGAAAGAGGAGTGGAGGAGACCCTGGAGGCACGGCGGCTTTTGGACACTAATCGTTCAACCCGACTGCCTTTCAGAGAAGAGTCCTGGAGGACGTTGGCTCCCACAGTGGGCTCCCAGATGTTGTGTTTTCTCGCGCTGCCTCGGGGCCTGTTGATGAGAGCCTGACGGTTGCGGAGCCATCCGGCACGTGCCTCCCCCGTGGAGACCGGACCACGTGCTGAGCAGACAAAACCCAACCCCCTCCAAATGCTCACATCTCATGTCGGACTACGTTAAGCGTGGATCAGATGATCGGGTCCTACCTGGAGACCCATCCCAGTCGAGTCCTCTCACTCCGCAGATCTGAGAACATCAGGCCTCCATCCGGCCCGGGCCTTATATGGTGGTTTGTGAATGGGCGTTGCTAGGTAACAGGAGGCAGGGAAGTCTGGAGAGCTGCTTCTTGTATTTGGAGTCATGACGGAAAAGGTTGGAGCCACAGAGGAAACGGCTCCTCTTCTGGTCCGGGCCCATTTTCATGCCCAACGTTGGCACCTGATGAAGGCGGGTTCCAAAGGAGAACCCCGGTGGACCTAAAGGAGGACGTTCCTGCTTCCGGTAAAAATCCCATCACGAACAGAGCTGGCATGTTCTAGGTGCTGCACCTTCATATCTGAAGCTCTCCTTGGTTGTGGATGTACACTGGAAATGAAAGCATGGAAATAAAAGCCATGGATGAGCTGCATCGTGCTGCATTCGAAACCAGGGGTTCTCCTGTGCGTGCACGGGTTTGCTCATCACTTCATCTCGCAGCGGTAATCTGGTCTCCCGGGTGCGATCGCTCTTAGCGGCTAACGTAGGTGACTGGCTGAATGATCGGCCCGCTCAGGATGCCTACATGTCTCCATCCTTGGACCACCTTTACAGACCGCCAGTCTCTCCATTCCAACCTAGTGAGCTGCTATATCTTAAAATGGAGAGAAGTATGGATGGATGGATGGATGGATGGATGGATGGAGGCCTTGGGGGTTCTCCTCTCCCTCCAGCTCACACACTGCACCTCTCAGCTTCTCACCTCCCGGCCTCCGCTCACTCTCACTTGCGTCAGCAACTTCTGCCTGCTGATGAATATATGAATGAGATTACTGCACACACACACACACACACACACACACACACACGCCTCGGAGTGGGCCAGACACGTGCGCAGGGCCTCTGCTGAGTGGTGGCGGCGTCTCTGAGTGGTGTTTCTACAATCCCTTCAGTTTGGCCGGAGCCGAGGCCGGATGAGGAGCTCGGTTTCACGCAGCAGGTCCGACCACAGCAGAGCCGTCCCTCCTACCCGAGGATCTGAGAGGCCGGAGGTGAGACCGACCCTGAGAGGAACCCTCCAGGAGCCGAGGTGGAGCACGCTGATACTGAGAACGGGCGGAAAGACGAAGGGCGCGAGCGAGACGCGGCGTGGAGTTTCACCGTCAACTTCCTTTCCCGCCTTCGTTCCTCCTTCATTCTTTCTCGGTCTTTTCCTTCTCGCCCTTCACTGTAGGCTCTGTGTTGCTATGGCGACGGTCGCTGCCATTGCTGAAGAAGGAAGGATAACTTAGGAGAGGAGGAGATAGCAAGGAGAGAAATGACGGAAGGAGGCAGAGATGGAAGTCTAGGCCGAGGAACCAGGATGAACAAAAGAGAGACATTCAAAAGGAGCCTCTTTGAAGATAGAGAAGATAAAGAACCTTGGTTTTGCTCCTGCGAGCAAAAACGGAAAGAAAAAATACCGGTGAGAGCATTTTACTCTTGGTGTTGGACGATCTGCAGATGCTGAACCTTCTCCTGCTCAGATCCCAGAATCCGCTGCAATGTCCTTCTTTCTCATATGGACACCAGGTGGACATGAGGAGCCCCCGGCGTGGAGTCGGTTCCTCTGCAGAGAAGAACCCGGACTTCTCTCTGCCAGGAGAGGCTCCCAAAGGCCGGACTTGTGTTTGTCATCCTCGGACTTGGCCCTCTTTTAATCGTTACCGTGGCTCTTAAAATCGCATCGACCCGACTCGGTTTCTTGCTCGGAGCTCAGATCCTGATGGACGAGCAGATAAAGCGTTGTGTTTAAGCTGTGGGCCGAAAGGAGACATCCAGGACCGGGGCTTTTGGGGTTGGAATAGGATGACTGTTGTCAGCCGACCCGGGGTGGAACTTCCCGCATCCGGCCGGCGCAGGAGGAAAACCACATCAGGGAGAGGAAATACTCCAGGGTACCAGGGAAGTAGCAGACAGTCCTGGTACAGGCAGTACTCGAGTATTTATCCTTAGCCGTGGGCTTTTCAAAGTATACATTTCATCATCGCCAAAGTGCACATTTCATCCACCACCATATTAGCATCACGGCCATTAGTGTTGTTACTATGCATGAGCACGGATGTTCTCCAAGCATGCCAATCGTATACATTTCTGTCTAGAATACACACTTGTAAGTCCAATATCTTGGTGCGGAGCAGCTTCCTTACATTCGTTGGCGAACGGCAAAAACAGGTTTTGTGGAAAAACCACAAGTTATGAGAGAACACCTGTGAGAGGCTGCCGGACCAGAACCCCAGGAGGACCACAGCTGAGGCCTGACAGCTGCTGCAAATACAGAACCGCCGCCAAACCAACCCAGAGCAGAAACACCCCGGACTGGAAGCAGGTTCCCCACGGGTTCAGGTGCAACCGGAGCTGGACTCAGACCTCCCGAGTCTTACATCAGGTCCATGAATGTACATTCAGCACCAAAACGAAAGTGTCCTTTTCCACCTCCTGGCTAATTTACTCCCAACGCGCAGCGAGCCAAGCAGTCTTCGGCCACGAACGCATCGGAAGAAAACCGCAGCGACGTACGAACGTATGAATCGAAGCTCACAATCCCTGCAGCGACCCTACACACACATTCCCTGGAGCTGGAAGGTGAGTGACAGGCTACCGCCGTCAGTGAGGTCATTGATGCTGCGTCGGGTCAGAGTTGTTTTTTGCTGTCCCTCACAGGTGTGATACGTGTGACAGACACGTCAATATCCCAGCACCCGTCCGTCCATCCATGAAGCCCTGTTTGGAAGAGCAGGCCGCTCTGGCCTGTGGTCTTCCATTAAGTCCCTGCTCCATCGGTCGTAGCTGCTGCATCCAGCAAGAGTCCTTCGCTCTCCGAAAAAGCCTCTTTTGAGGTCGACTTTCCCTCTGATGTTCCGGTAACGTGACTCTGCGCTGTTTGGGTTTTTTTTTTCAGAAGCCATTAACTCCTCGGTTCATCGCGGACGGAAGATTCGGTCCCGTGCGGTCATTTGCCGTCGCTCCAGCGGCCGTGAACTTGTCCCACTCTTGTACGGAGGCGACGTCGCAGTGACGAGAAGGCGTTCCGGCAAATCTCTCTCGCAAAAGGAGGCGTCGGCGGCATACGTGGGAAACGCGGCAAATACGACGCGCAGGTGGAAACGGGCACGCCCAGATGTGTGTTATGGTTTGAAAAGCGTGTTCACGTGTGACAAATACGGCCTCTCGAAGACTTTGGATTCTCCGCATCTTAAACCAAACGCGTCCACGCTCCTCGTCTCCTGGCGGGGGGCAGCACCCCTCCAGGAGTGAAAAAGCTAAGCAAGCGTGCGCCAAGGGCTCGGAGGTCAGCAAAGACCCGCCGAGGTCAACAGCTACTTGCAGATCCAGGTGTGCAAAGGCCGAGAAGCACATCATCATCTCCCCTAAGCTCCTGAAGCATCATGCTATGGCTGGAAGAGGAGTGGCCCGTGCTGCCGGAGCATCCCTGCCGAAGGACCAGAGGCATCTTCATCTTCAGTCCTCCTGAAGATCTACCGGCTGGGCCCAAAGAGCCGGCAATCTGAGCAAAAAGCGTCTCTGACGCTCCACCTAGTGCCTCCGTCCAGGGAGCCTCCTTTCCCTGACTCAGCAGGACCGTTTCCGTGGCAACAATACACACAGAGGAAGAAGGAGAGACGAAGGACAGAAGGATGGAAGGAACAATGAGAAATGTGGGCTCTGAAACGGGTCTGTGCACTCGCCCACACACACCACACACACTGACACACACACACACACCACACACACACACACACACACACACACACTTCTGATGAGGCAGAGTCACATCTTACTGGTTCCTCCACATCCTCACTCATCATTTGGAGTTCAAGTCCTTCCGAACAGAGAAAACCAGAGCTTGAGGAGAGCATCAGAAGGCACCTAGAAGCCTTTAGGACTTCTAAAAAGCTAGCCTGGCCGACCTCTCCTCCAGCTCTAAGAAACGGGGAGCTCACGATCGAAAACCTCCTTTTCTGATGTTCTTAAACTGAATGCATGGCCAGGTTCTGCAGGCGGTGAAGGTACAGAGAATTCAAACTCAGCCTCACTCCCGTCAGCAGTGACGTCCTGCTTCAGAAGTTCATCAGATGTGCAGGACGTGAGGCCCTCCGGCCGTGTCTCCTGGAGCCTAACCCCGACCCACGCGCCGAGACACGTCATGAAGTCATCTAAATATGGTTCACCGTCCTCCCGGTGAGAAGAACTTCCTCCGAATGTGTCCTACCTGTTCCGTGGCCGACGAGGATCGGGATAGAGGTGTAGGAGGTCCAACTCTCGGTCACCCTGGAGATCAGTGGTGGTCGAAGCCTATATCCCCGGGTGACGGCCTGTGGTTGGTCAGGTTCATCTCTGCCTCCCGGAAGCTCCGCCCACCGGCCCCTCGCCAGGCCTCACGGGTACCACCTTCTGCTGCCCATGGTTGGGTTCAGGCACCTGTTTGGTTCCTTCGCTCCCCGTCTGCTGGTCCTCCCGCTGACTCCCCTGGGCCGGACTCATGCAGGGTTCCTGTGTGGGCAGAACAGGAGGCTGTCAGAGTGTGTGGAGTGTGTGAAGCGTGTGGAACGTGTGGAGTGTGTGATGCCTCGGCGGTGTCAAACAGGTCTATTCATTGATACTGAGTTTGGATTCTGGACAAGACCCTGCTTTGGGTTCAGTCGGTGACCAGGCCACGTGACCGGTGGTGGAGCCACGTGCAAGGACGAGACCATTCCCCCGGAGCGGATGCTTCCTTCCGGACCTTCGGATGTTTTTGTCGAAATGGAGTCGGAAAAGCTCCTCCCGGTATCGGACATGTTCTGCAGCCACGTTTACAGGCTGGGCGTCCGACGGTTTTCCATTACAGCAGACTTTCTTCATCAGTACCGGAGCATGAGAGCTTCACGGAAATGATGCGGAAGCAGTCAAACATTATCCAAGGATGAAAAAGAAGTCACGGAGCTTCCAAAGGAGAGGTTTGTTTCCACCCATGAACGTGTCAGGGTTGGAGTGACTCCTGAAGGACCTGGAACGACCCGCTGGATCCATCAGGTCACGAGCAGCCGGCCTGGGATTCAATTCGAGGGCTTTATTTCTCCCCGCCACCGCCGCCACCCTCTCAAACATACAGATCACTTCCTGTTCCTGTTTCTCCTCCAGCTCCTGAATTCTGGATTCATCTCCACAACCCGCGGGTTAAACAGGAAGTGTTTCCCCGGCGGGGAAAAGAACGGTACCAACCGACAATTAGCAGAGCGGCGGGAGTCGGTCGGTCGGCCGGCCGACGGACCCGTGATGCAGGGACGCCGGTCGCCATGGAAATGAGGCAAGAGTCATTGTCGGGCTTATTTTCGAGACAAAGGCCCGTGTCCAATGCATGATTAGAGACGGCGCCGGAAACGCGCACACACAGCGCTGTAGCTGAATGGGTTTCTCCAGACACACTGAACACACACAACTCGCTGGACCGCTTCACTCCGTACAGCATCCTCCCACTCAATGCGCCCCTTTTTCCACCGGCACTAAAATATAAACGTCCCTTTTCACAACTTCGGCGCCACTCTTCACAGGTGTGCTTGAAGGAAGCTCAGCAGAACGGCCTAACCTCTGACCTCTGACCTCTGAATATCAGCTTTTGGTCACTGATCATTCACAAGCAAAGCCTTTCCTGCTGCTACGGCAACCACACAGACAAAGGGGGGGCTCCCTTTTTTTTGCTGCCACCTGTGGAAGTTGAGCTTAGCTGCCCGCACATGTGTGTGTGTGTGTGTGTCTGTGTGAGAGAGAGAGAGAGAGAAAGGTAGCATCCACTACCTTGTAGACAAATGAATTATTTGAATGAATTCAGCAGAGATGGGGTTTTTAGTGAGTAATAACTGAATGAATGGTCTTTGTGAGGACGGCTGGCCTTTGCAGCTCCAGGGACTGAGAGGGACCGGCTCTGTGGCAGCGGGATTTCCGATTTAGAGGTGGTGTAAATCGTAAAAGTGTTTCCTGTCTGCGTGAACGCCGCTCTAAACTCTTCCCATCCGTCTGTTTATCCCCCCTCCCCCTCCTCCTCCTCCTCCTCCCCTCTCCCTCCATCCCATCCCGCCAAACAGAGCGGGAGCGACGGGTGAATTAATAAAAGAGTTAAAGTGGAACACAACTCCCTGAGGTGGAGCCTTTCTGGGACGGTCACAAAGAGATGCGCGTGTGTGTGTGTGTGTGTGTGCATGCAGTGAAGCGTAATCTACACCCGACCGGGGGAAGACGCGAAAACGTGAGGATGGGGTTGGTGTTCGGTTCACGAGTGAGGAGGGAGGAAGGGGAGGGACTGCGGGAGGAAGCCATCCCATCAGCAGCGCTCTGCCTCGGGTGAGAGACGGGACAGTAGGAGGGGAGGAGGAGGAGGATAAGAGCAATGTGAGGAGGAACTGCCCGAAGCGTCCCAATCCATGATTCTCCCACAGCCTCTGTTTCCCTCTCTCCTCCTTCCTCTCCTGGAGGACCTGTAAAGACCTGGCAGAGGAAGCCTAACCTTCAGGTGAAGAGCCAGTATCAGGTCCTTCTTCTTCTTCTTCTTCTTCTTCTTTCGGCTTTTCCCTTCAGGGTTCGCCACAGCGAGTCAACTTTCTCCATCTAACCCTATTCTCTGTATCCTCCTCTCTCACACCAACTACCTTCATATCCTCTCTCACTACGTCCAAAAATCTTCTCTTTGGTCTTGCCTGGCTGCTCCGATTCCAGCATCCGTCTACCAATATATTCACAATCCCTCTGCTGTACGTGACCCAACCATCTCAGTCTGGCTTCTCTGACCTTCTCTCCAAAACATCTAACATGTGCTGCTCCTCTGATAGACTCATTCCTGATCTTATCCATCCTGGTCACTCCCAAAGAGAACCTCAACATCTTCATCTCTGCAACCTCTCGTTCTGCCCGCTGTCTTTTTGTCATTGTAACAGTTTCTAGTCCATACATCGTCGCTGGTCTCACCACTGTCTTGTACACCTTTCTTTTTATTCTGGCTGAAAGTCTTCTATCACATCGTACCCCTGACACTGTTAGCCACAGGTTAGCCAGTATCAGGTCCACTTGGTAGAATTATTCTGATTTTAATCTAGATCCATTACTTCATAATCCCCGTAACCTTGGCAACGATGACACTAATTCTCAAACTGTATCCTTAATTCTTCCATCCACAGCAGCGTCATCGAATACATCTGAGATGAAGGAGATCTGCAGGAGGCCCTTGGTACTTCACAGCCCGCTGACCGGAGCTCTGAGCCGTCCTCCACTGTGCCAGGCGGGCCCAGAGACGAGCCGCGGAGCCGCAGGGCCTCGGAAGTCGTTTTCGGACTCCAGGAGAGGACAGACCTTAGAGAAGTCCTCCCGCACCTGCTGTGGGAGTGGAGTGGGGCCTCCAGACCCCGTGTGGACACCACACAGCCCCGGGCACGGAGGGCGGGACGTTACGCAACCGTCCAAATCCAAACTCGGTCCGACGTCTGGACTCTGGTCGTGCACATCTGACCCCCCCGGGCCACGGTGCGCACGCCATGGTCACGTGACCCGGCCTCCGAGGGGGAGCGGGTGTTGGCTGGAACGAAACACATTCAGAATTAAGAGGAGAGAAAACACGCCCTCCGGAAGTTCATTGGAATTCCAGGCGTTGCTGTTGTTCTGAGCGCAGGGATCCAACCGGCAGCCCCACACACACACACACACATACACAACACACACACACACACACACACACACACACACACACTCACTTTGTCCATCACTGTTTTCATCTGTTCCCCGACAATCTGCTGACTAAAACAAAGGGGGAGGGGCGTCTGGGGGGATGTAAATGAAACAGCGAGTGAAACTGACAAAATTAAAATATGAATGAGTGATTAAATGTTTATGACTCGGCTGCAGAAGACACACACACACACACACACACGCACACACGCGTTAATTAGTGGCTCCGCTGCTCCCGAGTGCTGTTTCCACAGAGAGGCTGCAGATCGGTATCCTTAATAAAGGAGGAAAAGCTGCAGGAAACGGCTGTGTGATAACAGGAAGGACACACTCGTCTAATGACCATTTATCTCCTGCAACTCATTTGTGCGCTGAGCTCAATGACACCTCCTCATCCAGCGGGACCCGTGCAGATATTCTCAAAGCACAAACACACACACACACACACACCGAACATACAGTCCGGTCCTGGATCAGGTCCTGGATCAGGCCAGACTGTTGCTAATGGGTGAGGTGTCAGTTCCCGGCTTGGACGTGCAGTGTGTTGTTGTGTCCAGGGGGGCGCTGTGTGTTGCGTGTTCTAGTGTGTGTCACTGTGAGCTCTATATGTGGTGGTTTGTGTTTCTGTGTGATTCTTCTCCACATTCTGCACACAGTTGGATGTTTACATAAAGTTAGCTGTCAGAGACATTCAAAGGCTAAATGTTGCTTTTTGATGAAGATATAAAGACTGGCTTGGGCTGATGGCGAGTCCTGAAATGAAAAAAATCGGATCGGAGAAAAATATGAACATGCCTGTCAATTATTCAGTTTGTTCGTGTGGCACGGTGAGGAATAACACCCCCACAACACACTCGCACGCACACACACACACACACTCACAAGCACAATTCCACGTAATGCATTGAGGCGGGAGACGGAGATGAAATCTGGGAGGAGAAAAACGCAAAACATTGAAATGGATCAGGAGTGGAAAGAAAGAAAGAAAGAAAGAAAGAAAGAAAGAAAGAAAGAAAGAAAGAAAGAAAGAAAGACAGAAAGAAAGAAGCGAGAGGGAGAAAGAAGTGTGTCTTGCAGAAGCCCAGGGGGTATCCTGCCATCCCATAATGCTTTGCCGTAACCTACTTTGGTATTTCTGTTTCTGCCTTTGTCTCTGCAGTGCCCTGAGTGGGCTCGCCGCCTCACACACACACACACACACACATATCTTACGAGATGTGTGTGTGTGTGTGTGTGTGTGTGAGTCTCCTCCCTCTACACCTCTCAGGAGCTGCATGGCGTCCTCAGGACCGCGGCCCGGTTCCTGCTTCAGGAGGACCATCTGATCCAGATCTCCGCTCAGCTCCTGACCTTAAAACCGGTCCAACTCTGCAGGTCTCCCAGCCAGAGGAGACCGGCCAGGACGTCCTGACCTTCACATTCAGGGCCTGGACCTCCTCGGTTGGTTCTCACACACACGCATGTGAAAACACAAAAGAAAACATCAAAGTACGTCTGTGTTTGTGTGTGTGTGTGTATGTGTGTTACCCAACGCAACTGCAATATTTGCTTCCATTAGACAGTGTATTTGGGTGAATGTGTGTGTGTGTGCGTGTGTGTGTGTGTGTGTGTGTTTCAGAGCTTTGCGGTCTGAGTGGGCAGCCTGACGACAAGCTCAGCAACACTCCGTTACCATGGAAACTAATGAGCAGGCGAGGGAGAGGAGGGAAAGGGAGGGCGGCAGGAGGAACTCTAGTGATGTACGATATGCAGTCAGTATCACAGTGTGAGTTTGTGTGTGTGTGTGTGTGTGTGTGTGTATTTGGAGTGAATGTTACAATCATATATGTTCGGTCCAAACACACCTGTTGCATTATTACATAGCAGGTGATCAATGAGACGCCTCTGCGTTCCGGCAGGGGAAGCCGGCGCCGTAGCCTGATGATGGGGGAAGCCTGCACCTTAGCTTTGCGGCGGGGGAAGCCCGCACTGAACTGGGCTGAACAGGTGGGCATCAACTCACACAAGCGCACGCACACACACACACACACACACACACACACACACACACACACACGCATGCATGCATGCATGCATAGATGGAGGAGTTTGATATGCCGTGGAGACCCCTGAAGAGAAGAGCCCACAGGAAAAGAAGAGAGGAAATATCCAGACGTTTAAATCTGCTGTGCTCAGGCTTTTGAACCTTGTGGGTGTGTGTGTGTGTGTGTGTCTGAAATCAACCTTTCTATATCTTCAGGTTACATGTTCCAGATCATTCCATGTGGCGTGGCTTGAACAGGCTTCTCAGTTAAAGTGGTGACTAAAAAGTTTCTCGGAGTTGCGGTACTTGTTATGTGTACTGTATGCGCGACTCCATGTAACCTGTTTGTATCCGAAACGGCCGTCGCCATGGTTTCCACGTCTGCCGCACTGAGACGCGCAGCGACAGCAGGATGTTCATCTGCTGGCAACCCCAATCCACCCCGTCTAATGCCTTAATGGATGGTAAGGCTCTCTGATGACTCACACCCTCTCCCCAACACACACACACACACACACACATACAAACTTCAATTGTGATGACTACCAACAAACTATGATCTAAAGGGCCCCGATAAGAGCACCCTTTCTCAGTGGATCCGTGTGTGTGAGTATGCGAGTGTGTGTGTGTGTGTGTGTGTGTGTGTGGGCGAAGAGTGAAGCTAACTTGTCATGTTGGTGGACAGAGCATATCTGCATATTCATAACCAGTGTAAGCCATACCTCGGTCCCTCCTCTTCATTGCTGAAGACACAAGGGTTATTTCCAGCTGAGGAAGAACACCTGGAGAATTTATCAGGAGGGATACGACACGCCGGCCAGAGGAAGAGGAAGAAGGAAAAGTGAGGAGGAGAATGGCAGTGGGTGGGAGGAGATGACTCGGTGTGGAGTGTTATGGTAACATGCAGCGAGAGGAGAAGGAGGGAGGTGATGTCGTCGGGTGTGTTTTATATTCTGCCGGTCAGGTGGATGATGAGTTTATGGGACGTGAACAAACAGTAAATCCCAAATTAAATCAATAGAATCTGCCAAATCTGCCACGCACCTTTTATTGGATTTGAATGTTTTCCTGTTCTATTCATGTCATGCAACGGAACGAGGGTTTATGTGATCTAGATTCACTTGTAAACCGTATTTGTTGCCCCGATAATGTTCGTTTTTCCTCGGCTCTCGTGTTTGTGGGCCCTGCCGGTTCCCTTCGGCATCACAGAAAACGGCGTGAGGACGACGTCATCCGTTGTTTCACAAACAACAAGCCGTGGATCGGGAAGGACATCCCAGGCCTTCTCAACAGAAAGGAGAGCCTCCATGGCCGAGGACCAACAGAGCCGCTGGCCTGTCCGGCAGGGGGCCGAGCAGGGAAAACAACTACGAGGAGAAGGTCGAGGCCGAGGCGGAGCAGAACAACGCAAAGAGGTGTGGAGAGAGAGGAAGAGGATAACTGGCTGAGGGAAAGCTACACCAGGAGTCAAAGGTGGCCCAGACCTAAGGTGCTACCAGGTGCTACAGACCTAAACCTGTTCTTCTGTAGGTCTAAGGGTGGACCTGGGCCCGTCCCCACCTCCTTCCCCCCACTTCCCCCCATCGACATGTTGCCCCCCGAGAGACGATACTTCGGTCGTCGGAAGCATCGACGACAACGACGAGGAGGAGCACAGAGGTCCGATCGAGGTCGTTCGGCGTCTGCAGCTCCTCCAGACCTTCTACCAGGCTATGGTAGCCAGTGTGCTCAACTTGGCTACGGTATGCTGGTGGGGCCAACGGGCTCAAGCGGGGACCGAACCCAGACCGTCGGGCCCGGAACTGAGGGGAAGGTGAAGAAGAAACCCGGAGCAATCCCGGACAAGCGTTCTCTCCGACGGGCAGCGCCTTCAACCCAAAGCTTCAGCCGATCCCTCGTGCCGCGAGCGTCCCAAGCCGCATCCGCAACTCCGGACACTTCCTGCAAAGGTCACCTCATCCCTGACCTCCCACGGCAGTTTGTCTGTCTGTTCGTATCCCTTCGTATCGTCGTCGTCTCGATCCTTTTCCGATTCTGCGCATGTTGTTTTTGTTTACCTGTCCTCTGCCCTGTGCTGCCGCCGCACCTGAATTTCCCCCCTGGGGACCAATAAGGTATAATCTTTGCTTCTCTTATCTTAATTAGTCTGGCCGTTGAAAGCGGTCCAGAGAAGAGAGCAGGTGCAGGTGCAGGTGCAGGGAGAATGGCGGCGGGCAGCCCGGGTGAAGATGTGTGAGATTGTTGGCGGCGAAGGAACGGAAAGAGTGTCAAAAGACATCCTGTGCTCTGCGAAAGAGCTAATTTCTCATTCCGAGCGGCGCTGACTTTATAACACACCTGTTACCTGAGCCTCGAGGAGAGCCTTTTGACTCGAGAAGAACGCTCCGGCGCGCGGTTTTGTAGACGAATCGGGCTCCATCTTCCTTCCGCACCTCCTCGCCGCCCCGACGCAAGGCTCGAGTAGCGTACACGCATTTCCGCGCAGATTTCTTGATCGGCGCGTCGGATGTGTTTTCATCTCCTGTTCGATACGTCTCTGATCCCAGAGAAGGTGTTTCTCCCCTCCTTTGTCTAACCGGCCCCTCGCATCCCCGCTCGTTTCTCCACGTTTCATAATCCTGCTGAGAATGATGCAACCGTACAGTAACTACACGCGTACGTCCCGGGCCTCGACAAAACACTGCAGCTCCACGATTTGCGCACCGGAGAAACACCAATGAACAGAGATGCCAATCAGAGGCTCTCACGGGTTCGGGCGAGTGTGCGGGTCTTCCACGACGGGGACGGCGGCCTCTCGTGGCTCGGACGTTACACGTCCCGGTAATGGAAAACAAACCCGGATCTAACAATTGAAACAGCACAACCGGGAGTTTGTCAGTGAGCCTGCATTTCATCCCCGGATTACGCCTCAGTTGTTCTATCATCACACTCTAATCACAGACCATCTGCTTTTCCCTTAAAGGCCCCGAACAACACCCAGAAGAAACACTCACGCCCGGTGCGTCGAAGACGTTCGTTGTCTCCATGGGTGGACCAGAGGCTCAGTGCTCCCGCCCGCGACGACACGGTAAGGAACCTCGGTGGTTCTTCGACAGGACGCTTTCTTTCAAGAGGTCAAAGAGGACACATGCTCTGAGGAGCATCTCTAAACTCAGACCTTATGGACCGGCTCCACGTTCTGGTGAGAGCTGGTTTTCAGGTGCCGCTCGAGGGCATCGCACCATCTTCTCCATCTGATGTGGAGGAGTCATCCGCGCCCGGACGCGCACGGCGCTCCCTCCCACGCAACCCCGCCGCGCACCGGGGTTTTGACGGAGACCGGCCCTCCGGTGCGAGCGCCAGCGAGAATGGATGATTGTCTCTCTGCGTTGCCAGGAGACTGACTGTCCAAATGAAGCCCGCACCTTCTCACACCAGCCGGATGGATGGAAGTGTGTGTGTGTGTGTATGTGACCAAACAGTGAGAGAAAGCATACAGATGACGGAGCGTGTGATCTTGAGGTCAAATATGACTACGGTAAAGTAAAAGACACAGGAAAGTGTGCGCAGAGGTTGGTTTGTGGTGCATTTCTCGCAGTGGAGTGTGAGTTCGTAGGTGCCTCCTGCTGACGCCCTGCCGCGGACTGAACTCTCAGAATTTGACTTGACGGAGAGGCTTCGGGCTGCGGCGGATGCTAATCGTCAGCGAGAGCTCCTTACGTCGGTCATGTTTGGGGCTCAAAGCCGCCGCCGCCGCCTTTCTCGGCGTCATCCTCCCTGCCTCTGCGCCGCACGCCGTCTCATGAAGCAGCGATGACTCCCGAATAACAGCAATAGAGGAGATGTTTCCTCCTACACGGACGAGCGGCAGCTCCAGAGACAAACACCTCCAACTTCAGCTGCAGCACGGACATGAAACACGAACGCAAAACTGCCTCTGCATCTATTCAGTTTATAGATCTGCTTGGCTTAAACGGATCTCCGCCGATACGCCGCTGCAGACGGAGCTCGGAAAGAGCGGCGATATCACGAGCAGGATGAGGGACAATGTTGGTTTCCGTTCACCAATACTTGCATCCGCCATAACTTCCCGATTGCTTCTTTAGGATCCGTTAATACTCGGGTGGTCGCCGTCGGATTGTTTTACTTATTCATCCGTTTACTGACTCACTTTTACCTTTATCCTTTTTTCATTCCACGTGCTGTCATTATTTTTCACCTTCGTGTTGCTACAGATTTTCAGTGCAATGGGCTAGGTTTATTTCAGAAACTGAAATGCGGATTGAATATTCTTTTTCTTATTTTCTCTCCGTCATTCAAAGGCTGGATGTCCTCAAGCGACGGGAGAATTCTTCAGGGCACTATTCATAAAGACGACGTATTCTATATGGATTATAATCGTATAAATAACCGTGTTTTTTTTCCTTCCGAGGGATTATATCCGCACATGCACCTTGCGGCAGCTTAGTACTCAATTTATTCACCAACAAACTCGGGTTCCTGCTTTCATTCAATATCCATGGTATCCTAGCGTTCTTTTATGCTGTCGGTGGAGCGAGCTGCGTCTTAGCATGCTGCTCTGGCCGTTGTTGACGTTAGCCGTGCGTTAGCCTGTTACTCTCAGCAGCTACGGCGTTTTCAAACACAACGTAACGACGTTTTACATTTACCGACCACGCCGCCGTCTCCCAAAGCAAAGCTCAACATCTCTAAAATACTCGTTCTTCCAGATATACCGCAATCACAAGCTCAAAAGAGATTTACATTCTTTTATCCGCTATTCAAACGGCTTTCCTGCGCTCAGGCTTATCCCGGCCGTCATTGGCCAGGAGTTGAAGGCATGCTCGCGTTCATCCTCTCATTCACACGTCTGGACAGCGCGGGGTCTCCGGTGAACCTCGTGCGCGCTTATGGGCTGTGGGAGGAACCCGGAGGACCCGGAGGACCGCGGGGAGAATACGGAAACTCCACGCAGAAAGGCCCCCTGTGGCAATCCAGCCGGGGACCTTCTAGCTGCGAGACAGAACGGCTAACCGCCGCGCCACCGTGCCGCCTACGCGGTTCACATTCATGGGAAAATACTTGTGTCGAATTTCAGCGGGGTTTCGGTTCTCCCCGCGTTTACTCGGTAATAAAACCGCAGTTCCGCGTTCTCCGTCCCACTGGTGATTCGCAGTCACACCGCAGCCTTGGACCATGCTTCGGCGCTTTGCAATCAGACAGAGGCGACAGACCGTCAGACTATCAAAAAGCCAACGGCGTGAAGATCCTCTGATGTTCCAAACCAAACAATTTACCGCCTGGGACAAGGCAGAAGGCAAACTGCACTCCAACTCTGACTCCACAGTCTGGGCAATGTGAGTAGTTTGGGCCTCTGTTGTCAGGAGCTCGGCTCTGAAAAGACGTCAGGAAAGTTTTAACACCTGACCTGAAGCATGTGTGTGCATGTTTGAGTGTGTGTGTGTTTGTTTGTGAGGTGTCCTCAGGTGCTCGTTCAAGGAGCACTGGTTTGGAAGAGCAGCTAAGCAGAAGGTCCCTGGTGGTGCAGAGCTGATTCCTGGGGGCCCAGAGGGGCCATCTGTCGCCTTCCAAGGTTAATAATGGAGGTTTCAGGGAATCCTGGTGGCGTGCGTGTCGTTCCTTTGTCCGAAAAATTCTCTCCCTTTTCGGCATTCGGACATCTGCTCCTCTCACACGTGTCTGACATCATTAAAACCATTCTTTTCCATTCAAAACACACGCGTCGGCGCAGCGTGGAGGAAGCTTTCGACATTTTCCGTTTCATTTTTTAACTCTGCACTTTGGAGTTCGTTAAACAAAGCATTTAAATTCAACCACAACTGATTCGAAAACTCCAGCATGAGGCCTTTTTTTTCGCAAATCTAGTTTATATTAAAACTCAGGGCGAAGCTATAAACAGATTTTATAGACTCCTTAACAAGACGCAAGCTCAGGCTTCCCGAGATGGATGTTCGTGATTTTCAGTATTTATCTTGGAATTATGAACGTGATGGTAGGACGGCTTCGTGTAGAAATAGCCGATAGTTCTCACTTCGTTTCGACTTCTTCATCCGGAAGAGGCGGTTGCCCAGGTGTAAGCGCGCGAGTCTCGTAGTTGCGGACGGAAACTTGTTGATTTGGACGCCATTTAGCCGTCTGATAGCGACACATATGTCAAAGGCTTGACACGCCGTTGCGTGTTGGCTTTGGGTCTGTCACAAATCTTCCTCCTGTAGTTTGTTTCTTCTAGTTTCCAAGCCCAAACTGTCCTCACTCGCTCTTTGGCAATCTCTGTAGTTTCTCTGGAGGGAAAAACCTACAATTTGAGGCCATGTGATACTGCGCGTGTGCCATGTAATACTATCCAATGTTGCTTCAGAGGACGTGACAAAGTCCTCTCCAGCACGGCTTTTAGACAAACAGATGGCTCGCGTCGTCGTGGGAGTTCTCTCATCGTTTGCACCGCGGCCAAAAATCTTGAATGAAAGAGTCCCCCCAATCAAAGCGAAGGGCTGCTTGAGACACTTCTTCATCAGCTGGCCCGTGGTATTTTACCACGGATCTCTACGCCACGGGTCAAACCCACCGACTCCTGTTGCAATTTAAAACATGGCTTGGATCAAAACTTTGGGGAAACTCAGCAAATAAAGTTAAGCCTCGGTATATCAGGTTCCAGCAACATGTACTTCAGGTGTGAAAGTAGGAGTGTCGTTGCGTAACAACGCCGTCCGGCAGTTGTGCAGGATGCTCTCGTATGCTTCAGTTCGCTGGTAAAGATGTAAGGGTTTGCGATGGTTCGACTTCTCCGAGTCTGTATCATTGCCGATCTACCGGAGCTGGAAAGAGGCTTGGTTTTTGTTTTGTGACGAGACACGGTCCGACGGATCGAAGTTGCTTTCGGTTCTTCTAGTTTCATTCCTTTATCCCAGTTCTGCTCAAGAAGTCAAAGCTTGAGCTCAACCCTCGGAGGCGGTAATGTCTTTGGTTTATCGAAAATGGTGAAAATCAGCACACGGTTTTCACCGCACGGGAGACACGTATGAACAACCGCAATCTAGAAAGTATCTCCAAATGTCGAGGCACTGCTACCCTTTCCTAATTTAGTGGAGAATGCTACCCTTCCCCCTGAAAGTCAGCGAAGTACGAGTACCAAAGGCACGAGAAGAAGTGGCGAAAGTACTTGAGTAAATGTGCTTCATTACTGTCCCCGTGCCAAGTGTGACATTGACAAAGAAGCGTCCGGCGAGACTTGAGGAGAATTTCCCGTGCAGCGCAGACCTGGTGTGAGGCGGTCGGAGTAGAGGTACCAGAGAAACCAGAGATATCAGAGGTACCAAAGACATCAGAGATACCAGAAGTGCAAGAGATACCAGAGGTACCAAAGGTACCAGAGGTACCAGAGGTACCAGAGGTGCCAGAGGTACCAGAGGTACCAGAGGTACCAGGGCACGGTGCTGCATCGGCTCGCTGAAGTCTCTGATACGAGAGTACAGATAAAGCATTATGTAATTAATATACCGCCTCCTATGCAGATACTGTAGACAAGCCTAGAAATCCTGGCCTGAGCTGCGACTGTAGCCCCGGAGTGTTTAACACAGATCATAAATACACTCCTTTTAATCACTCCAGCCTCTCTTTCCAGCGGCGGACCCGGAGCATTTAAATTAGTCATACAGCGAACTGTTTTTCACACAGTAACACATGAAGCCGCCGCACAGCGCGCAGAGAAACGAGTCTTTCTGGGTCTCACCCACAGACGGTACAGAACAAGCGGCGTCGTCAAAGCCCGAGGGGATCTCGGTCGCCCGTGTTTCGCGGCGCTGGCGAGGACGGGTGACGGCCGGGGAAAAGTGCCGTGGAGCTCTCTTACCAACAATTCCCCGTCTTCAGGAATTCTTCCGCTCCTCTCCCCTCAGCCGGCTTCCTCCGCCGCTCCGCCGTTCATCCCTTCCAGGAAAAAGAGCAGGAAAACAGGGGGAGGTTTCAGATCGTCGGCATCTCCCCTTCTGGGTTTTTCCCCCTCTCTTCCAGATTTCTCCACAGTCTCCGAGGGGAAGCGGGAGCATCGGCGACACACTGCTGCGCGCTCCGCTGCAGGAGGCTGGCCGTCAATCACACAGGTAACCTTGGGAACCGCTCGGCCCGCCCCGCGGCCGACGCCGATTGGACGGCTGGCGGAGGACCAGAAGTCACAAGTCCTCGCGGCTCCACAGATGGATACCGAAAGCTGTACTGGGATCACGGACTGAGCCAAACAAACAGTAGTGGATTGCAGTACTTGTGAATTCTCTCTTCTCGATCGCTCTCGCTCTCTCTCCCTCCTGACTCGGGAGCCTTTATTTTACAGTTGCCTAGCAACAGAGGGGCATGCGCGAGTGTGTGTTGCGAAGCAAAAGCAGTGTGGGAGATAGGAAGGAGTTCAAGTCCTCAACTCTCTGCGTTTCGGTCGGAGGACTGTTGAATATTTCAGCTCTCGGCAGCGGCGGTCTGCCTCTTCTGGAAACCTCGGTGAGAGAAGCTCCGCTCTCGCCGCATTCACAGCGTCGGGAGACACGGGACGGCGGATGACCCGTTGAAATGTACCGCAAAAATGTATTCGCCGACTTCACTGCGTCCGAGGGAGGCCGTGAGGCTCCATATGGCGGTGGCGCCTTCTTTCCTAGTCTCAATTTTGGGTTGGAGGTGCGAAAAAAAAAAAGCATCTCACGAAAATAGTCACTGCAGCACAGCGGCCTCTGACAGGCGCCGGTATTACGAACTGCCTGGTCACAGAAATATCATATATGTGACAGGGAAGACTGAGACGCCATTGGACTTGTTCGTCGCTTAACTAGTTGCCTATGAAAGAAGTCCAATTTGGAGTCTCGTTGGTCGGGTGGTCCGCAGACGGACAGCGTCCTTGTTGTTATCTGTGCCGTATGTGGCCGAGGAGAAGAGTCGCAGTCTTGCTTTGCCCTTCAGAGGAAAGCGAAGGAAAGCCATCGACGCGTTCGGCAAAGGCCGCAAAGACTCCGGTTATCCCAAGCATCGCCGCTTTCAATCAATGGCGGCATGTCGCCTTCCCCTCCTCGGTCACCTGCGTCCTCTTGAAGCCGAGAATGGGGACGGTCCCGGCTTTCCGTTGTCTGCCGAAGGTCCCGGGAATTTCAACTTCTCCCTCCAAGTGCCTTTGGATGTCCGGTCCGGGCTGCAGTTGCCATGCAGGCCAGTTCAGTGATGGGATTTGTTACGGCAGTGTCAGATGTGTCGCTTGTGTTCACGGCCTCTGTTTTACAGGAGAACGCGCGATCGCGTTCCTTTCAACTGACCCGTTTTGGTTCGGATCCTCTTCATAAAAAGGCATGCAGGACCGAGAGGCAACTCCGTGTGAGGAGCTCCAGAAAGAGCCGAGAAGACAGCAAGTGTCCTTCGAGAGTCCCGGACGAAAAAGCTGCAGTTCCACCCGCTTAAAGCGTTGTGTTATCTGTCTACTGCAGCGCTTGACACACCTATTTCAGAAGTATTCCTCACCTCGTGCGCCGCCGCTCTCTTTTTTGCATTAAGGTTGTTTTGATATTGTTTTCATATTGATAACTTCTCACTGATAGTTGTTTACCGGGACACTTTTTCTTTTTGGGTGAGGTCTTGGTCATTCTATGATTTGAGCCAGTGGTCCACAAATTACGGCCCACCTCAATATTTTAACCGGCCCCTGAACAATCCCAGAGATGCATTATGATTTTTTTTCATTCTGGCCACGTAATCTTGACTTGTACATGCATAGAACGTAACATTCTATCCCAACCTTCTGCAGGCTGTGCCTTATCGGAAGCCCATCCCATGAAAAAAGAAAATCCTGGACACACCCCTGTCAAATAACACGGAATAATGGCGAAAAGATTAGGTACAAGAAATTTAGATTCAGAAGGCAGGGCATTTAAACGATTATTTTTTTGTTCAATTCAAAGAAAAGGCTGTTCGTCTCATCTGTCAAGAGATGAGACAAAGACATTTTTCATTAATAATGGTATTATTTATTTTCTGATTTTTTTTCTTCCTGTCAAGATCCCAGAAAGGGTTAATTTTTGGTTACGTGTGGCTTTTTGGAAGACAATAAATGTTTACGTCAAGACACCTCTGCGATCGTCAGGGAAAAAGTTATTTGGCCCTCGCAGGAAAAGGTTTGGGGACCCCTGATTTAAGCCAACAATTAAATCTTTCTCTTCAGTGAATTTTGGTATCTCACACAAATAAACAAATGAATAAATGATCCCATTTTACAGACAGACGCTCTAAGCGCTGCCGCGGCAATCGAGCGAGATCCTCCATAAAAAAAAAAAAAGCCATGCAAATTATAGACATTCAAATGAATGGAGGAACCAAGTGCAGGTGTTCTGTGGTCTCGGACATTTTCAGAATACCAACATAAGCACATAATCCACAATTCCACAATCTCACTCCCCTTTCCCACTCGCTAACATGTCCACACATCCTGCCTATTTTTATTTATTTTATTCATTGCCATTTATTCTTCTCACTCAGTTTATATTCTTGCTTAGTACTAGTTGTGTATTTTCCCCCCCTCACTATTCCTTGACGTTGCCCATTGTCATCCTTGATGTTGTTATTGTTGGTGTCTGTTGTCCACTTATCTGCTGTGTATATATTTGTGGATTTTTTTTGTCTCCTCTTCTGCCTTTCTATTTCTATTTATACTCATGTTTATATTCATATTTCTTTCTTTTTTTTGACATTATAACCGTTATGCTGCTGTGACAAAGGAATTTCCTCAATAGGGATCAATAAAGTTGATCTTATCTTAAATACAGTTGTTTGAACCTGAACAGCTTAAGCCCATTCAGCTGCTTGTCAACAGCCTAGTGGAGCCCTGGGAACCGCAAATAACCACAAATATAGAAATATATTGCTTTCATGAAAATATATACTCACTATACTATTTCTGAAATCATTTTTAAAAATTAAATAATTTGATTTTTTTTTTCTGAAAAGTTCCCAGCAGCTGCAGCAACCGGCTTAGTACCCTCATCCATTTTTATTATTGTAATATTTTTTATGTCCCGGAAATATTGTAATATGCCTCCCCTGGATGTTTTTGACCCGAGCTGGCCGAACCAGGCTGGGTGAGTCGCTGCTTTAGCCCAGTGTTAGCTGTGTCGGACTCCTGAAACACACTTCCGGCTTCCTGAACCCCCGGCTCGCAGCTTCATCATGCGGACAACCGGCAGCGAGAGGTTTCAAATAAACACCTACCCGGAAAGTATGGCTTCCCGCGGGCCCGCTGGAGGGCAGCTACCGGCCGCAGATACGGTGGAGCTCCGGGGGACGGCTTTCGATGTTTGGAAACGCAAGAAAACGTCAGTTTCCGAGTAAATTCATGGTGTTTGCTGGCTGTTCCTGGAGCGAAGATGCAAAGTATGGGGTCACGTTTAATAAAGGTGAACATTAAATACCTGAGTTTACAGGGTGAACGCTAAACATCAACAGCAAAGCAAATATCTTTGTTTTACATTAAAAGAAATATAATGTTTAGCTTTACATGACTATCATTGTGGAGAGGCTTCTTCTAACCCAGACCCGGGCATTTTACAGTCTTTGGGCCACATCTGGCCTGTTTTGCTTTTTTATCCGGCCCGCCAAACTATTTTCTTTAAATACTTTAATATATTTTATATAATTTATTTTATTTTAATAATATTTTCAATCAATATTGAATGACTAAACTTTATTTTGTCGTCTTGTTTAATTTTGTTTGGATGTTTACATACGAAACAGTGTCGGTACATTTATGTGATCATTCATGATTTTTAAGTTTAAATAAAATGTTGAAAATTTCAAATATTGAAATTGTAATTTTCATTTTCTTCAGTTTACAAGACACCCAGTTGGCCCGCGTGTAAAAATTAAATGGGAAATGTGTCCCACCAGCTAAAATCATTGCCGACCCTTGTTCTAACCTGTTGGCTTGCTTCCTGAAATCCCATCGGAAGCATATTTGTGGCGAAACTGCCCTCCCGTCTGGTCGTCAACGCAGAGCTGAATTCATTCTCAGTGTTCGAACTTAATTGCTAAATAAAGTCTATTGTTCTTCATACCCTGTCACACTTTTCCTGCTCAGACTGAGTCATCTTGTTGGTTCTTTCACGAATTAATATTTGATTTCCTTCTAACAGCTTACCGACCTCCCGCTTTTACTGGTGCTTCTACTAATTTTTGTGACGCTTTTTCTTCTTACTTCTGAAAAATGAACCCGTTGACGGTGGAAACCCCCGCGGGACTTTAGTTCGGCGCAAGCACTCCTTGCGTTTGTCTTTCCAGCCTCAGTCCTGACCGGATCTGCGACCCTTCGAAGCCTTTTACGATTATCGCATGATTTATTCACCCGACTGCGTGCGTCTATTCTGTTGGATTCCATGTTACTGTTACTGTTAAGGGTGATGACCACAGTAAAAAAAATGTTACCTGTTTTAAGCAGGTGAAAGAGCAGAAGTAAAGAAGCGTGCAGCTAGTTTTCTCTCCCAAATGACATCTCTATTGATTTAACAACACAGATTCACAGACACATCTGTATTCCCAGCATCAGTTTGTTTAAACTCAGATTAAACAGTTCTTTTGTTTAGTTTCTAAGAGTCCTTGTGACCATTTTCACTGTTTCCACACTATCACATTACACCATATTCTTGGTCACTTCTGCTTCTGAGATGAACACGTCTGTATAACTATATATTTACATTAACAGTTGCTGTGCATAAAGTCACATTGTTTTAGATCACAGTCTACTACTGGTTCAAAACATTTAAAAAAAGTGTAAACTTCACAAGAAATGTGCATCTTTCTCTGTGCATATGCCAAAATAACACAAAGTTGCTCTAAAATGTACAGGCTACTGAAATATGCAGCATTGAATGTGTTGACTTCCAACCATTTTCTTTGAAGACGACAGAGTTCAGAACTAAACAGGATTTTACAAAATAAATCAGCAAAAAATACAAAGTGCCTATTTCCCCATGAGCGTATTTAAATTCCGGCTATTAAAAACCACCGTTTGCACTCGGTCGTTCTCAAAGGACACCAACACCCGTCTCTACCCTCTGACTTTTGGCGCGCAAAATGGCGTCCGCTCGGTAAAACTCTTTCATAAGTTGCTTTTTGTAATTCTAAATTAATGAAAACAACATCAAATACACACACAAAATTCACCGAAATAATGCTTGATTACATGCAAATAAAATGTGTTTTTAATAGGTGATTTACCAACCTGTTTTAAGCAGGTGAAAGAGCAGAAGAAAAGAAGCGTCCACCTCGTTTTCTCTCCCAAATAACATCTGAAGAGACGGCGGAAGCGTCCGCCCCCTTTACCGCTCCCAGTGCAACGAGAGAAAATAAAGGTCCCGCCCCCCAATTTTACAGAAAAAAAATACTCGAATTGAAATAAATCACCAAATAATAACAAATAAAAGTGGTCACCCTATTTTAAGGTGTGCCACATTACACTCTATGAGCCCCAGAGGTCACGCAACGACAAGATCCGGCATCGTTTTCACGAGACGATTCCTCCCGTTGAGGAATCTCTGTAAACAAGCCAAAAGGGGACTCGTGATTGGTCCAGGTGCTCTTTGCAAAGGACGCCCAGGTACGACAAGACGGCACATTCGGTCCGCGTTGAAAAGGATCTTAAATAACGGATGAAGTCACCGGGCCCGGGTGTCAGAGTGAGTCACGGGTCGCTCAGGAAGAAGACGGATATGAAGACAAGAGTATATTTTAATGATAGCGGGTCTCGGGGTTACAAAAAGTAATGAGTCATTTTGCTGCCGGGTGTAAAATGTTTAAAAATCAATGCGCTGGAAAAAATCCTTCCATTTATAAATACATTTCTCAGGCTTGTGGGCGTCAGCTGGGTCATGGAGAGGCGCCGGAAGAGACAGGGAGAGGGGCGGCGGCGGCGGCGGCGGCGGCGGCGGCGGCCCTTCATCGGCACCCGGCGGCCCAGATTCGCGCTCACGCCCGGCAGCTGGGAGGAGGGTGGGGAAGCGAAATGTTGCACCGTCAAGACATCCCGGCTTCCTTTTGTTTGAACACCCAGGCAGAGGACGGCCGTGCAGCTCTGCATACAGGCCGCGGCGTTCTGTGCTTCAGAACAAAACCTGCCCGGAGGACTTTGGAAATCAGGAGGAGAACGAAGATGCACTGCAGCTGCTCGCCCGACATCTTCAGACTGGCTCTTTTTAATGTTCTATCATTTGAGTTTCTTCCTGAGTCTAGGTTGAAGGTGTGCTTATCAGGCCACGTTTGGTTTGGTAGGTGCGGCTGCTCCGAAGCAGTGAGCTAATTGTTGCAGTGACGATGGGTAAACCCATGGGTGCTCTCTCTCCACGGATGTTTTCAAGCGGCGAAGAATGAGTTGCCTATGGCGGTCCGGGCTCAAAGCCCACGTCGGAACATCCGAGCTGTTACGGAACCGGGAGAAGCGTTCACGCGAGAACGAATGTGGACTCCGGCTCCTGGAGCTGGACGGTGTGACCGGCAGAGATAAGCGGATTATCATGAGGATTCATTTCTTCTGATTTGACCTGGATTATGAGCTGGACAAGGGGGTTTCCCGCTCCCGTGGACACGAGGACGGGGTCCTTCACCCTCGGTCTGCATTCTCCTTCACACCCGGATCGTCCCGTATTCCGACCTACGTCTTGCGCTCGTGTCCGGATTGGTGAGCCCTCCTCACCACATTCTGAGGCGAAGGCCTGCTGTGGAGCAGGAGACCCAGGAGGTCCTCCTCCAGGAGCAGCTAAGCCTCCAGCTGGCCAGGAACAAGCATCACGGCCTTAAGTTATCCCTGCGCCCCGACTCTGGAGGCCTCTTCAGTCAGCAAACTCAGCGTCTGTTGCAGATCCCCTGATTATCTCCATCATCACGGGGGAAGAAACAAGCACTCGAGCACAGCAAATGTTCTCTTTTAAAATAACTTATCAGGCTCTGGATGTGTGTCGGTCCACTTGCCGGAGATGTTCGATTTTCATACGACGTCATGGGGACACGGGCACCAAGGACCTGTGGAGGACACCTGCAGAGGAGCGAACGTCTATGAGACATGAGGTCCAGGCCACGGCAGCCGTGGGGGTCTGAGAACCCGGAGGTGGGTCTGCGCGCGCCTCCGCCCGTTTTCACACTTCCTCTCCGAGCAGAAGATGTCATCCACGGCCTCCGCCAGATCGCCAGGCAACGGGCAGAGATTTAGAGACAGGCCCTCTTCCCTTCTCCTCCTCCTCCTCCTCCTCCTCCATGTGTGCCTCTCCAACCCTCCGCCCACATCCATCTCCCGCATTCGGCGGTAAAACACGCCGCTATTTATGGCGAGCGCACACAATGTTTCTGTGGTTCGCGGCCGGCAGGTGTCCTCGGGCTTCAGGCCGGATCTTCGCTCCTCCCTTGAGAGATACGGCTTCTAGGACTGTCCGGGGCCCTACCGCCTCGAGTCCGGTCTGCTCTCTGGGTTCTACGGCAGATGATCGCTCCTGTTTTTATGCAAACACTGGAAACAAAGAAGCACTGGGGAGAAACCAACCCAAAGGAACGGACACAGGATTGTGAGACCCCCACACGTGTGTGTGTGTGTGTGCCGTGAAGGAAGGGGTCTCAAAGCATGGCCCACCTATTCATAAGGACACACACACACACTCACACAGCAGAGGGAAGGCAACCAGATGAACATCAAACATGCTGTCCTTCATCTTCTCACCCCCAGTATAGGAGATGTATAGACTCCTCACTTTTCTTCACACCTGAATTTCCCCCTTACTGTTCAGTGCTACTCCTGTGTTTGTGTGTGTGTGATGGTGGTAATAGGAGTCACTGGGCTTGTGAGAAGGTGTATGCTGTATTGAGCGTGGGTTTGAGGGACACTGTGATTGCTCCAGATTCATTTAGAAGAAGTGTGATGGAGAGCCTGCTGACATGGAAGCACTTACTAGCAAACCAGAGGACCTGAACCTCTGGTGAAGGTCACTTTTTCTCAGCACAGCTGAATAACACGAATAAGTACAGTTCAAGCGGCAGCTTGTGATTGTAGGTTTCACCGTGTGCGTGAGGAACACCGAGACTCATCTGTCACTTCCTGTATTTGTCGCTTCCACATCTGTTCCCAACTTGCACAGTGACCCAGGGCAGAGCGGAGCTGCTTTGGACGAGCTGCCGGTGGGAGTGGAAGCGGCGCTCCGTGACAGGCGCAGGAAGTGGGGCCACGCACCCCACACCATTCCTATCCTTTCAATTGCATGTTTGAGACAGGAAGACAGGTTTGTGGGAATGCTTTTGGTGTCTCCCTGCGCATCTTGGATGTTGTGTGACAGAGTTGTTAGAGGACCATCAACGCCGCAGCCTGTCACATGACCACTAGAGGGCGCTGTGGGCCAGTAGAGCAAGAAGCAGCTTGACGTGGGCTCCGCCAGACCTAGACAGGTGGTCTTCTGTCATCCGTGCAGTGAGCTGGTGTCTCCTCAGGATGGAGCCTTCAGCCCGCTGGACATCTTGGACGGACGCGACCCCGAATGCCTTCTATTTCTGATGCTCAAACGGACCACAAGTCCAAATAGCTTCAAGCTTTTCTGCGGAAATATGTCACCGTGGGACACGCGGACAACATTAACAGTCGACTGGGCATGGGCTGAGAAGGCCCGGGGCCAGTGGGCACTCAATTGCATTATTCTGCGTGCTGTGGCCACAGCTGTACCCTCGCTGATGAAACACTTATCTGGAGGAAAAGGAAAGAAGAAAGAAATAACCCAAAAATCGAGGCAAACGATCCGACGATCTGCAAGAGGAAAAGATCCAAAACTCAGCAAAATGCCAAGCAGAGATCCTTTAACATCCCCTGGAGATGGACATCAGACACACCACCTGCAGCTGAGGGGGAAAGTCCCTGGAAACGAGCGAGCTGAGCGCAGGCATCCTGGCCTGATAGTTTTCACTCACACACGCTGACCGCAGCTCCAAAGCGGCGAATGCCTCGCCGGTAAGCCACGCAAAGCGGCCACTGGGGGTCGCCAGTCCGCCACCCACCCCTCACACCTTCCATCAGCCCCGGACAAGGCTGGCGGATGTTTGGGAAACAGGGGAGACACGAATCCTTGCTGAATCCAACGTGGACGCAGGGGAGCTCGGGGTACCTTTGGTCTCCGGACGCAGCCCGACCCGAGCGGCACCGGCTGTGGGATGTTAAGAAACAGCATCATGTTGATGGGTATCAAGGAACTCCTGCCTGGTTTTGGGTCTCCTCACTCCCTGAGAAGGTCCACAGAGACAACCAGGTCTCCCTGCAGGCGTGACCCTTCCACCGGCGGGGCCAACGCGTTCAAGATTCCAAGCGGCGGTCATGTGTGCAGCCGTCCAATGAAACGAAGCAGGCGCAGCTAAGATCGCCCCTCTCTGAAGACACCAAATAAACTGATCGCCGGGGGTTCAGAGAACAGGCCAACGTGTGCTGGTGAGGGTCGGTCCTCCACACGAGTCCTAGGCTCGCAGTCTAGTTCACAGGGCGCCGGTTTCTGCCCAAAACACTGAACTCAAAGAGTTTGTAAGACGATCGAACACCTTCATTTTGGAAGGTGTGGTCAACCAGCGGGTGAAAAACAAAAAGGTTGGCTACCTCTAAAAAGGGCTGTCATAAGCAGAACGTCGTAGTTCCCCTTTAATGTTCCTGAACACTTTGTTTGAAACGTGGCTTCTGTTGCCGTTTGTGATCTGAAGGTGCTTTGCTATTTCCACAAAAACCTTCGCTGTGTTCAAGGATCATTTTAAGACGGCGGCCGAGCCTCTGCGGGGTTCCGTTCCCGGACGTCACGTCCTTTAACATTAAAAACAGCCGTCCGGTGAAGACCAAAGTAAATCCCTCCCTGCTCCAGAAATGGAAGTTCTTGCCGCAGATCTGCAGGAAGGTAACCTTCCCTCACCAGAGGCGGCGCAACACACACAAGTTAACATTTAGGCGCGGCCCTTCAAAAGGAAACAACGACTTACATCTGCAAATTATTTATTTTTTACTACAAGTATACAAAACCTTGACAGACTATGAAAATGGATCTTATTTACAAAAACAAAGGTGGCGGGGCTGGACAGGCATGCCGTGCTGGTTTTTGTAGGTCGGGAAAATGGCGAGATCACGCTGAAGATCCCACGGAGGCCGACTGGCCGGCGGGCTGCGGGAGACAGAGCACAGGTGGAGCGTCAGAAGGCTGCGGAGTGTCGGCGCGCCGCCTGGCAATCCGTGGCCGAGAGAAGGAGCCCGCTGGGGGCTCGGGCCGGCGGATATTCAGAGATACGGACTACGCGGCCGTATGTTTAACGACCTCCGTGTTTGGATGCTAGAAATCGGAATCCATCGGGAACCACGGGTGGCCCGCCGCGGGAACGGACGCCCGGCTCTAACGACAGATAAGCCTAACACTCGCCTCCTGGGACTTCTCCTGCTGCACTCCATTGCTGGCACTAGAGTCCCCACTGCCATTAACTGTGGCTTCCTGTTTGGCCTGCTTAGCATCAGCGTCCTTAACCGGGCTCTCCTCCTCGGGTTTCCTCTGTGTAGAAACAAGACCAGGACAAGATGGGAAAGGGGGGAGCGGGAGGCCCGACGGCTGGATTCCATGCAAACACCTCAAAGGCTGACATTTGGAAGAACACACCCAGAGCACAGGAAGTACGCATTATGCATGCCGGCAACAAGGTTCACGCAAACTCCGCTCTTCCGCCATGCATGCACAACCTCTGCTCAAAAGAAAAATCACACACTGCCCAGCGGTGCGGTCCGTTCCGTCGGAACAGGCTCAATGACTGAAAGACACGGGAAAAACTTTCCCAGGGTCCAAGGTGGAGATGGACTGGGATCTAAGAGGGTGGGCGTGTGCGGATGAACGCCACTCGACATGCCATGAAACGCCCGCTGCATATCTGGGGTTAAAGGTAAGAGTTCCTGTTTCTACAGCGGGAACACGATGTGGAGAGAATCGGCGGGAGGGATTCTAATATCGGGACGGCAGGTGTGGTTGGAAGGGGACTCACCTTTTTCCTGACGAGGTGAGAGATGTCCGAGACCCCCTTGGAAGACGAGGCGCTGTCCGATGATTTGACTTGGATCTTTAAAAAGAAGAGACATTGAGGTGCAAAGTCACGTCGGTCGGTCGCTGAACATCCGAGAACACGGCCTCACCTGGCTGCTCGACGGGAATGATGATGATGATGAAGAAGAAGAAGAAGGCCCTCCGTTCTCACATGGGAATGAGGACGAAGTGGAGGCACCGCCCTGTAAAAGTCCATAACTGCTAGATCAATATGTGCTCTTTGCTGATGTTTGCGAGGCGTCGGCGTCCAGAACTTACCAGCGTCTGCTGGATGGCGTGGGAGGCGGCGGTGGCCGTCCTCTGGCTCTCCTTGGCGTCCTCCACCTTCTCCTTGATGTCGGGCAGGAGCTGGCTCAACTCCTCCATCTCGTTCTTCTCCTCCAAGGCCTTCTCCGCCCCCTCGGCCGCCTCGATCACCTCCTGCAGCATGGCTGAGCACAACGGCGGACGGGAATACGTCGGTATCCTCTCGTTTGTCGGCGGGACCCGGCTGCCGGCGCTCGCGGGGAGGTCCCGCTCAGGAGAGACGGCGCCGTCTTACCCAGGCGGGTCTCGATGACCTTGATGGAGCTGTTGTAGTGCTGGATGGCCTGGTTGTACTGGTCCATGTAGCACAGCGTGGTGGCGACGTGGTAGTGCGTCTCGGCCAGCAGGCGGCTGTGAGGGGGCAGGTGCTTCAGCTGCAGGGCCAGACACTCCTGGAAGTCCTCCAGGGCCTGGGGGTAGTTCCCTGAAGACACCGGAACCACATCGATTGGATCCTTTTCGCGGACCCCGCCTGCGGCTTCCCCAGTAGAAGAGGCCAGAGCGCTACGGTTCACCTACCAGACTCCGCACTGACTTCCCCCAGCTTCAGGTAGGTCTGGGCGGCCATCAGCTGATCCTCTCTACCCTCCTTTCTGCAGGGGGAAGGAGAGCAGCATGAAGCCGGGTTGCCGGATCTTCCGGCCGGCCCGATGAGGTCGCCTTGCACCCACCTTTTGTAAATGACCTTGGCGACCTCCAGCATCTCCCAGGCCAGCTGCAGGTTCCCAACTTCATCCTCTTCCTGAGGATGTGTTGGCAATCACACAGGTGCTGTTGTTCTAGATTTTTCCCCAGTGTTGATGTTTAAGATCTTACCTTGTCGCCATTTTTCTCCGCATCTCCTTCGTCGTCATCATCGTCGTCTTCATCGTCATCATCTTCGCCTTCATCTGTGGAATCCACAGGAGGGTGATTAGCTGTTCCTGAGGCTGGCTGGTGCTACGGGGTTCCCACTCCTTTCCAGGGACCGGACCTGACAGGAGAGCTCAGGCACGCCTTCAAACCAAATGCTTTTTGTAAAAAGGAAGAGTGATCCTTAAATCCAGAGAAGGTTTGGCTGCCATGAGGAGCTGGTCAGGTGTTTCCCTGGGAGATGTGGGAGCCCCGTGTCCATGTGGGACCTGTTGGACACGTGAACTTTAGCTCTGCTCCCGTGTTTGTTCCCGTCACCCTCCTGACACCACGGCGTGAACTAGGTGACCACCTGCACCAAACCGTGCCGAGTATCCAAATATCTGCCTGCCCTCTGGTTCCTCCTCGCCGTCCTCCTCGGAAGCCTCCCCGTTCTGCTCTTTGGAGGTATCTGCCTTCTCTTTGCCGGGAGATCCAGTAGGACCTTCACCGGTGCAATTCACAGCATCTGCACTCTTCTCAGCTCCGACCACTTCAGCTTCCTGGCCTGGAGTCTTCTCTGGGTCTTTCACAGAGGAGGCGGCGGCAGCAGCAGCAACGTGCTCAGATCTGCTCACAGCAGCTTGGACGGACGGCTCTGACGCTGCGGCGCCATCTCCACTTTCCACCTCGGCCTTCTCCTCCGCCACCCGAGCACCACCGTCTCCATTGGCGGCCTCCACCTCGCCCTTCTCCTCCTGAGCGCCGCCATCTCCTGTTTTCTCAGCCATTGCCTGGTACACCTGTTTTCGCAGCTGGTCTCGAGTCTCTTCTGCACCGGGGTTGCACACAGAGACACGCCTGAATAGACCTGCTGTTACCATGACCTCTGCCCTGCTCCTTCCTGGAGGAGACCGCAGATCTTTGGGCAAACTAGATCTAGCTGTTATCACGCTCCTTGGGTGTCAAGTTTTCTTCCAGCGTGCCGTCGACCAGAGGTTTAAGGAACTACAGGAGACCCATCACAGTCCTTAATGCAACACGTCTTGTTAATCGACATGTCAATTCGCGGGTAACGGCTTTTTCCTGCGGCCGCGGGTCAGTTTGAAGTGGAGACTCACAAGATAAAAACACTGGTTATTCACAACAGCTTTAGACTCTTAACCACGTTAAACCAAATTCAGTCAGGTGAGACACAGGTGCTTAAAAAGCCAAATCTCACCGTCCAGATTCTTGGCACTCTCAATATTGGAGTTCTGAGGCTGCTCCTCCTCCTCGGACTCTTCTGGGACTCCCTCCAGGGCGTTGCCGAGGACCGTGTTCTCCATCCTGACCACAGCGGGGACGTGCACGGTTAGAGAACAGGTGGAGGTTGACCTGAGACCACGGCGGCGTGCATTTAAGCGTTGAGCTGCTGTCACCTGGCTAGCTCCAGCAGGGACTTCCCACACAAGAAGAAGGCCTCTCCACACTCCTCTGCAGTGTCCCCGAACCTCCCGGCCCTGACGCACACAGGCAAGGGGTCTCAGACCTGCACGGTGACACTTGGCACAAGTTGTCCTGGCACTCACAGCATGCTGCAGGCGTCCTGGAACACGCCGACGGCGGAGACCACGTCCCCCATGACCAGGTGACGGTTCCCGGTGCCCAGCAGCTTCCTGGCCTCCTCCAGGACGTCCGCGGCGCTGCACAAGCGGGGGAGGGAAGCGGGGGGGGGAGGGGGTTAGTCGGGGAGGTCAGAGGGGTTCGCTCGGCGTGGTTCGCTTCGCGCGGCACTCACCTATCCGCCGTGGCGGCCGCGGAGGAGCACGGCTTCTCCTGCGCACTGCGGGAGGAAACACACGGAGGATCTCAGGACTTCTGCAACTTCAGCACCCCCACCCCCCTCCCCCCGGCTAGCAGGCGGCGGTGTTGTTGTTATTGTTGTTGTTGTTGTTAGCCGAGGGCTACTAGCGTCGAGCGCTTCCGGACAAACTTTACGCGTCCGGTCCCGGAGGAGGCCGGCTATCCCGGTTCCCCCTCCCCCGGCTAACCACGCAAGGTCGCCGGGGTTAGCCGCGTCCGCCGCGGGGTAACTAGCGACAAACGTTACCCCGCCGAACAGCAGCCTTACCTCCCGGAGCTGGAAGCGGGCGACGTTTCCTCGGGCATTTCCTGGGCTTCTCAACGCGGACGGGCGAACGGAGAGCTGGTGTTCGGCGGCGGCGTGGACGAACGGGACGAGGAAGAGGTGGACGTACGGGCTCTTTGTTGGCGCGCTTAAATAGAGGAAAGCAGCCTTTCGACTTCCGCTCCGCTCGGAACGCGGGAGATCCGCCTTAAAGGGGCCGCGCCGCGTTGCGTTCAGGGACCGTCGGAGATCCGCTCGATCCAGCCTCATGTACTACGCCGTGTCAACAGATGTATTTTCCGTCCTCTTTCTGACACTCTTTGTCCTTCACATTCACCACTATTTGTAGTCAACTTTGGGAAACCCGTGCGTGATCTCAGTGCGATGATTCTCTGGGACGGGATCCCGGTAAAATCGGTTGGAAGACGCACTTTGGACGGAAATGTGGTAGTTTGGCTTTTTTCCCAGCCGGGGAAAGGGGAAGTAAACGTCTCAGCCGGATGTGACCGGAAGTGAACCCATCTTTGTGGTTTGCACGTTGGCCCCGCTCCCTGCGCACAGTTTCAAGCCCTCCGGCCGCAGGAGGAGGTCACAAGGTTCCTGGGCCAGAGCAAGGGGGACAGAACAGACGGTGACACCCAGGGAACAGGCCCGCCACAAATGTAAGGAGGACCCAAGATGACCTCCCCCTCCGGGAGGACCGTGACCACGAGGTGAAGGCCCGAGGCGGTCAGACGAAGGAGAGGACCCGCCATCTCCTGAAGGACGTGGACTATGGCTTCGTCATGGTGCCGATCCAGCCGCCGGGGGCCGTGTGGACTGCTACAGGTGTGACGAGCCCTGTCGCAGGAGGTCAAAGGTGGCAGAGAGGTCTTCTCTGGCCCCTCAAGAAAACGACAAGGAGAGCCATGGCCATATCCTCGTCCAATGAAGAGGGGCGGGCCGAACGGAAGTCCCCCGACCGCCTCCAAGAGGCCAAGCAGAACATCTCCGTCGGCCGACTGAGCCAGGCCTCCCTGGTTCCCCCGGCCCCCCCGTTCCCCTGGTCCGGTCCAGTCCTGTCTGGAGCATGCTAAACTCCTCCACCACCGGCCCCATGTTCCTGGTCAGCTCCTGTGCGACTTGGCTCCCCAAACCCCTGCCGCGAGAGCCCCCCTCATCCCGCCCAGAGCTGTCCCACCCAGGCCGGCGTGGAGGACGTAGTCGCGTGCGTCCCCACAAGTAACAGAGAGAGGATCCAGCTAGATCTGGCTGGCCAGAAGTCCTCCTCGGGCCTGGAGGTGTTGGATGAAGTTGCCGTGAAGAGCAACCGCCCGCTGCAGAACCACGACACATCTCGGTGTGGAATCTCTGGATCACCTGGATCGCCAGCGGGTCACCTTCTACAGAGCCTTTGACCTCTTCTTTCAAGACTTCAGGATTTCCATTCAAACTGTGTCCTCCACATTCATTCTCTATTACAGATGTTGAATATTAGCGGTTGTGCTGTAGTGATAGTCCGTCATCAAAGTTCCTATCAGAAACCTCCTTTCCGAGGCTCTGCTGGGCTGCCCACTCTTTGTCTCAGAAGGTGTTTTTAAGGTTCTTTGTCTCACTTGTGTGCGCAGACCACGGACTGGACTGGACCGAAAACACAGACGCGGTGAGGGTCAGAGGAAACTCCCGTCTTCTGGTCTGCAGAGCCATGCTGCAGATGTTAACAGACTCACTGAGCTCATCGGGAAGGCCGGTCCAACCCCGGGAGCAGAGCCGGAGTCCCGTGGAGGTTTCAGCGAAGAGATGGGGGGGGTCTTTCTTAGCTGTGGCCTTCACCCTTTCTGCAGCAAGGAAACCTGAGCCAACAACAGAAGTGGGCGTACGGTCACTGTGAAGACCTTCACAAAAAGAATTCCCCTCAGATTGACTCTTCTTCTTCCTCTCTTCCCTTCAGGGGTCCCAGCCCTCCATCCAACCCTCTGCTCTGTCTCCTCTCCTCCCTGGTTTTCCCCCAGACCTCCTGCCTGGCAGCTCCAACCTGAGCATACTCCCACCAATATATTCACTGGCCCACCTCCTTCCTGCTCCTGAATGGGTTGACCTTCTGCGGTTGTCGCCCAAATGCGGGGACCTTCTGTATGACGCGGCAGGTGGCGTGTCCGAGCCGGGGGCCACGCGATAAGAGGGTTTGACGGTGAAGGAGAAGCGGTCCAGCGTGTTCAGGTCACGGATTCCACCGGCGAAGATCTCCCATAACGGAGACAACTGAATTCGGCCCAGAGAAGCAGGCAATTTGCAGAGGAGAACGATGTCCGAGATGAGGCCAATTCCCACCGGCCCTTCTCACCCGATCTGTGAACCGCCGACCGATCCGAAGACCTGGGTTGGCATTTCATGTTCATCTCATTTCATTCATCTATGTATGGAGCGTATGAGATCTCCCCATTTCCTACTGGATTGATCAATTATCAGTCATTACTCTGATTCTTCACTTGTCAGTGTATTCGAAGGCAAAAAAAAGGGTCCGCCAAAGGAGCCGCGGGGTCGCCGTGAGCTGTAAACATACCTCTTCACCAAGCATTACCCTACTAATCACACTTAGCCCCTAACCCCCCCCCCACCAAAAAGAAACAAAACAATGAAATGAATGTATGTATGTACATGGTTCTGAGATGGCTATTTGGTTGAGTGGTCTCTTATGACTTCCGCCTACTGTGCCTTCGGATCTTCAGTGACTGAATAGCACTTCTTGTAAGTCGCTTTGGATAAAAGCGACTGCCAAATGATTATAATATAATGCAATGTTGCGGTTGTATCGTGTAGATATACCAGCAACACAACCGCCTTATTCGAGCCTCGTTGGCGCAGTAGGCAGCGCGTCAGTCTCATAATCTGAAGGTCGTGAGTTCGAGCCTCACACGGGGCACATGATTTTTGCGTCTTTTCTTCAGACGGGAGTTAAATGGCATGTTTTCCTCTCCTTTAATCGCCGTTAGCATGCACGCTACATGCTACGGCTAACACGTCCGCTTTATCTTCACGGTGATGTTAGCGTCGGAGGACGCTACAAGGCGAGGAGACGGCTCATCCTGCAGGAGGTGCACTTGCCTGGGCAGGACACGGTCCAGGACCGGGGTTCCTCCCGGGAGGAAAGAGTGTTCCTTTTCTCAGAGGAATATCAGTGATCCGGAATATCAGTCATACGGAACACTTCCGGGTTGGGGACACGTGGCGTAAACACTTGGCGTCTTTTTAAAAGTAACTTTTAAACGAAAACGAAACCCGTTTTAGTGTCTGAACGCCGTCTGTCCCGGGGGTGACCGGCAGGAGGCGCATCGGCCCGCTCGGGGAGCGACTCTGGAGAAAGTTGCGAGGACTATTATGGGATGGAAACAACTCTGCCATCTCTTCCATACAACGAACAGCTGTACGGATTACTTCCTTTTGAGCTGAAGTGCAGCTTCCGGTGTGTCTGCGCGGCGGAAGGATACGCGGATCAATTAAGTAATTAAGCCGCAGCGCTTGTGAAGGGCGGGGTGTGCTTCGGCCGCTCCGTCCGCCCCCCCGGGGGTCCCCCGTCCTCCTCCTCTCCAGCTCTCCCCGGGCTCTTTGCGCTCACTCACTGAGATGTTGCGATGTTCCCCGCCGCTTTGCGCCGCGTGGATCTGCGTGGGCTGATGCTGCTGTGGCTCCTGGCGGCCGGCGGCGGATCCGCGGACCCGGGACCCCCTCCGGACCGATGCCGGGAGGTGAAGACGGCCTACATGATGCGCCAGATCGGCCCGGCGGAGCTGGTGCCCGACACGGCCCGGACAGGTACGTGGGGAGGATCCACGCCGCTGGTGCAGCCAGGGGATCAATATATCTTCTTTCTTTCTGACACATGCTTTGAGTCGTCATTGTGTCAGGAACCTCCTGAGCTTCAGCTCTCCTCTGCGGATCCTCACAGGTTCTTTCTGCTCCAGACGTGAAGTTTAGCCTTGCGTTCAGGAGCTCTCAGAGGACCTCCGATGAGGGATCTGCATATGTGCTCGGAGTTGAAGCCGTTCCACCTGTAGATATGCTGCCGTGAGGTTGAGCGCTGCCGTTTTCCGGCGGATGTCGTGGTGAGAAGGCGTGATCGTGGGCCTGGTCGAGACGATGTGTTTTGCGGCCTTGGCCTTTGCCTTGCGGTGGTCCAAGTGGAGTGATTGTGGAGAATCCACAGCCGGGGAGATGCGACGGCACAATCCCTCGAGGGTCCGTACTGATCCTCCACGAAATGGCCCGACGGGTCCGTTTGCAGTCGGCCGGAGAAAAGATAACCCGTGTTCGGTGTCGTGGGCGACTTCCAGCAGGAGGCCATGGCGAGCTGCCGGGTCAAACACACGCATGCACGCACGCATACACCCATGCACGCGCGCTTTTGGAGAAGCACCTCAACAGGTGGGTCGGGAAATGCTGAGGTGCAGGTCCGGCTCACGGACTCATCTTAGAACCAGAAGGACTCTCATTCCAGAAGAAAGTTATGTGGAGGCCAGGGTCTGCTTCTGGGACAGAAAGCGATGAGAGAAGTCGCCTCGTGTGTTTTATTCAGAACCCAAACTGAACGTCCGAGTCCCGTGTCGCTCCCGGCAGAGCCAGCGGCACCGGCAGGATCCCTGCACGCCGCGCACCGATCGCCGGGTCAATTCCAGGTCCGGTTTCCAAAAACAACAGATCCGAAGGGGCGATCTCCTTCTGGACCTGCAGGTAGAGCTCCGGATTGTGTTGGGATGATTGAAGATTATGGTTGCCGCGGTAACAAACGCCAGCTCACACACACGGCCCGTTTCTGAGGCGATAGAATAGGCATCTTGTCTCGGTCGTCCACACCTGAGTCTGACAACTCAAGTGTGTGTGTGAGTGTGTAACCGAGTGTCTCACACACGCAGTAAAGTACATGTAGATGTATAAATGGCCCTTTCATGGCACGCTGAGCAGTGCTGCAGGAGAGGTCCAGGTCCAGAAGGTTAAAGACGGCTGTTCTGGAGCGCAGAGATGCTGCTGTCCATCTGAAGTCTGACAGCAAAGATTTGTTCACGCCTGGTTTAGGGTGAGACTAAGTGTCAAGGAAATGACCGTAAATCTCTACATTGCTGCCTTTCAAGTGTGTGTGTGCGTGTGTGTGTGTGTGTGCGTGTGTGTGTGTGTGTGTGTGTGTGTGTGTGTAAGGTCAGATATAGGTGAACGTCCATGTCTCTCTCTCCCTTCCTTGATCTGAGTCAGCTGTTTGACATCACACACACACCCAAACACATACACACACACACACACACACTCACTCCGGTGAGGGTTGCATGTCATCATGTCAGTTCCAGAATAGTGTTCCTTACATGTTCTCCTCTGCACCCAAAGCTCCGAGGGGGTCTCCACTGAACACACACACACTTTGTGTTTACAAGTTATTTCTTTCCTGATGAGCCCAAAGAGAGCAGAGAGATTTATGGTTGCAGCTGTGTGTTGGTTCACACACACACACACACACACACACACACACACACACACACACACACACACACACACACACACACACACATTTCCTGTGTGTGTGTGTGTGTGTGTGTGTGTCTTTCTTGCAGGAAATGGATTATTTGGTATCAAATCAGTGTCTAGTTTCCTTCCATCTATTATGGATGGATGCAGGTTGAGAAGGTGTGTGACGGCGATGAGAAACCATCTAAAAGCCGATGAAATCTACTGTAGAAAGTTAGATGTTTTCGCTGGCGGGGCTCTCCTGGCTGCGGAAGTGTTGCCGTTGTCTTGTCGCTGTCTGACACCCTCCCTCCCTCTCAGATGCGTCCCTCCAGGTGTGCGCCCACGCCGGGCCCAGCTGCTGCAACGGCAGGATGGAGGACGGCTACATGGCGGCTGTTCGCAGCGAGACGCAGCAGAAGATGCGCTCTTACAGCTTCGAACTGAAGTACCTGCTCGGCGGACACGCCAAGGCTTACCAAGGTGAGGGGCCGCGGAGGAGGTCGTGCCAAGAAGCCTCTGCTTACGGCGCTGGCGTATCTCAGTGGGCGTCGTCCCATGATTCGCGTGATGTGAGTGACAGTTGTTAACTTCGGGATGTGAGATATGACTGACTTCGGGATGATCATTTGCTGTTTTTGAAATGATTTGGTTTTAATTTCTTCAAAACCACAGGAAAATGTTATTTGATTTGCTTCCATCTAGAAATAGCGATGAATCCCCCGAGAGAGAGAGAGAGAGAGCGTTTTGTTCCAAATCTAGGAGTAGAAGGGAAAGTCAGTGTGAAATAGTTTGAAACCTGCCCGAAAACATCCTTGACATCAGCCGAGGGAGACTGTGCCGTGTGGTGGAGCTGAGTTTGTTTCCAGTCGTTACTAAAAGCAGTGTTTGCCCGCACCTTGTGCTCCGAGCCTATTGGTGTGTGTGTGTGTGTGTGGGATTTCAAGACAATACTTCTGTCTGGCCTTTGCGGTCAGCCATGCATGATGTTCGGCCGTGGCTCCCGTCTCCTGGCCGGAAGGTCAGAATAACTTTCTGGCTGGTGAAGTTAACCGCTAGTTCTGGAGGGAGGTCTCCAGGTCGCTCTCCGGGGTTGGGGGTCCTGAACGCCTGTCGGGGCCGGGGTTCGGCTCCAGGCGGCCTCTTGGAGCGCCGGCCTCCGAAAGAGGCCGTGTGTGGCGCGAGGCGCCGCGATGGCTCGCCAAACAAACAACCCCAGCGCCGCTCTGGGGGAGCGGCTCGCCGGCCTCTCCCCGCCATCCTCCGGCCGCCGCTGCTGCCAAAAATCGGGTTTTGTTCTTGCCCAATGAGAGCGAAGGACCAAAAATGTTTACATTCAGCACGTATCCGCAGCAAAGTGTTGTTGCCACGGGTAACAGCCGGTCTCCAACGGCCTGCTCTGAATGGGAGGAAGAATACTCTGCTTGTCCGCCTGTCTCTCAGCGCCATTCAGCGCCTCTGTGTGTGCGCGTGTGTGTGTGTGCAAGTGCACGCATGTGTGTGCATGTGTGTGTGTGTGTGTGTGTGTGTGTGCTTTGTGCAGCACATTGTCAGCAGGGCAGAGTTGATGAAGCCCAGCAGACAGACACGGCAAACATGGCGCGCTGCGGCCGCTCCGCTCGCAGGATCGCTTTCAGAGGCTATTTCTGCGTCCTGGATGCCGGGAGCGTCGGCGAGCAGCGTGGCCGGAGCGGGGATCCGCGCCAGGCTCCCACAACCGGGATTCCGCAGGCAGCCGCCAATAAAACCGTCTTTTTAAAATAACTGCCCTCCAATCCGGTTCCTCACACGCGTGCCCTCTTTTAGATTCCCTCCATATTCAGAACTCTGGTTTGGACAAGTCAAGGATCCAAAAGGATCACCTCTCCGTGAAGTCTAAGAGGCAAAGGAAACATCTCCTTTCCTCTGACAGGTGTAATCCACCCCCCCTGCTGGCCTTCCCCAGTAGATCCAGGAGACCTTCCTGCACAAACTTCTCTCACGTTTTGCGGCGTGGGGAACAACGTGTCCTTTTGTGTGTATACCAACACATTTATACGCCTTTCCAAATCAATGAAATGAAAGCTCCAGTTCGTCACGTCGCCTCCGGAGGTCCCAGTCTTCCTCTGCGCTCGTCGCGTTTATTTAGGGACTCGTTTTTATTCCCGATGATTTCCAGCGATCATCGAGCGGCTCGGCCGTCAGCTGGCGGGAGACCGTCCGCGAAAGAGGCAAAAATAATCCCCTGATGCAACTTTAAACTGCAGAGGGCTGAAATGCGGAGGCCAAATCCATCTGCGGTGACCCCGGTGGTCTTCAGCAGCTGGGTCGGGTCTCAGAAGATCCCCTCTCCTAAACACACCGATCACTGACACTGTCCCGGGGCTTTATTTACACCCTGTCCATGACTGCGGTCTGTGTGTATGCGCGCGCGATTGTCCTGTTGCTGTCAGACCCTGAGCAGCAGCTGTCCCTCGTCCCACGGGAGTCCGCCTGTCACTTGACGCCGTGTTAGCGCGCCGACGCGCGAGAGGGTCGCTCACCTCCGGCTCCGGGAGCCGCAGCCTCCGCCCTGTGTGCACGGAGAGCCTGGTTTCAAGCGTGCCGAGGTTCTCTGAGCGAAAGGCGGGCTCGTTTGATACAAGAACCTGGACGGTGTCTGCACACACACGGGTTCGTCCCCTCATTCTGTGCTAGTGAAGCGAGAGGCCAGGACTTTAGACCCGGATGCCACGACTGAGCTGCTCACTGAAAGTCACAGTTAAATAGGTTTCTCTCTCCCTGACACCCCGGCATGTGTGTGCATATGTGTGTGTGTGTGTGTGCTTCAGGATGCCATCCTATTGACATCAGCCTGTTATAGCTGGCAGGTTTCAAACCGACGCAGGAAACCCCGAGGATCACGGGACGGGGCCTCTCATTATCACCTCCTGCAGATAACGGGGCAGGATTGAAGGCCAGAGCTATTTTGACTCCTCGGCAGGAGACGGTCAGTCCAAGGTGAGCCCGACCCGGAGACGGGTGGCTCCTTCACAACTGGATCCTGATGACTCAGGATGGATGTTGCTGAGCTGTAAATGGACTTCACACACACACGGATCTGCTGTGCGGCGTGTGTTTTCTCTGTAACCGTGCAGCCGAAGTCCAGGTCCAGGCCTCCCGGAAGCCTGCTTTGGGCGACGACGCCAAACAAACAAGTCGCTTTTTCTTGGTCATCGCGATGAGACCAAGTGTCTTCGCCGTCCTCCTCGGCGCCTCGGCCCAGCCTTCTGTCACACAGCCGACGGGGTCTGTAGAGAAGGTCCATCACACTTCACACTGAAGCTAATCTCCCAAACTGGACTTGAAGTTCAGGTATCTCCGTGAAGTTCTAGACCGTGTGTAGAGCGGAGTGTAAACCGTCAGACGGCAAAGATGTTTGTGTTCCGGTCAAAGTTTGTTTCCCCCTTCATTCACCGACGAGTGTAACGTCTCCATGATTTTCCAGCGATTGGATCAGTTTCCTGATTTGTATTGAGCTCATTTCCAGGTCGTTTCCCCGATCATCGCTTTTATTTCATCCATTATGCAAAGAGCAAGTCAATGCAAAGCCAACAAACTCATTAAAAAGGTAAATATGATGGAAAAAATTGAGATTTTCACGAGATGGGTGGAAAGCGTGATTTCTGGAGACAGTGGCAGACCGGACTTCCATCAGGATGAACCAGCAGCTGCTGTAACGTTGGAGTTGTTGGAGTAGCTTTACGACCAACCGGACGCGATTACTTTCAGTCCAACGCAGATGTTTCGGACCTGTTGTCTCCTCTCCTGCAGAGACCTTCCAGTCCCTGGTGTCCTTCACGTCCAACCTGACCGGCACGCTGTTCGACAGCGCCTACTCCGCCCTGGCGTCAGACTGCCGCCCCCTGGTGCACCAGCTGTTTGCCGCCTTAGACCGCCATCTTTCCGGAGACCCCGGTTCCACGCTGGACGGCGCCGTACGCCGTTTCTACGACGACCTCTTCCCGCTGGTCTACCGCCGCCTCCTCAACCCCGGGATTGGCCGCGCGCGTCCTCGGAGCTCCGTGATTGGCGGTCAGGACGACTGCCTGCGGATGACCAGACACGACGTCAGCCCCTTCGGACCCCATCCCCGCCTCCTGCTGGCCGGCCTGTCCAGGGCCCTGGCCGCGGGCCGGGCGCTGAGCAGGCTGCTGCGGTTGGCCGGGGAGGTGGTGGACGCCGCCGACAGGGCGTCGCTGTCCAGGGAGTGTGGGCGGGGCTTAGTGAGGATGCAGTACTGCTCACACTGCAGAGGCCTGACGCTGATCCGGCCCTGCACCGGCCTCTGTGTCAACGTCATGAGGGGATGCCTGGTAAGAAGCCGTAACCCACTCTCTGTTTGAAGGTACAGAGCTCCCTTAAGATACCAATTTAACTCACCATTTAAAATAACAGAAAAGAAACTCATTCGTTCTGACCATACTCCCTTCAAAACTCACAGGTAATGATATGAATATAGAATAACACTGAAAGAGAAGGATATTAATAATGTAATGTCATGCACTTGCTTTCTGCGAGTCCGTGATGATTAAAAATAATACATAAAATTAGCACTTCTTCTTCTCCTTTGGGCTCAGCGAATCCACCTCCGTCTAACTATTCTCTGGATCCTCCTCTCTCATACCAACTCCCTTCATATAGTCTCTCGTTTCGTCTGTACATCCTCTCTTTGGTCTTCCTCTAGACCTCCTGCCCAGCAGCTCCAATTCCAAGACAAAAGAAAGACATAAAATGATGCTACACACGAGATAGGGACACGATCCAGATATGCGTACCGTACCAACTCCCTGGACCAAGTGGTCCAGGGAAGCTGCGAGGCATTCTTCAAGGTGAGAGCGCCGGGCGCCGCCAACTCAGAAGATGCGGCGGCGTCATAAAGCGTATTCCAGTTGCGGGAGCTCGTTTGGTGCGCACCGAGCAAATTTCTCATTTTCAATTTTCTCGCTCTCTTATTTGTATTATGACATTTTAACATTTTTCCAGGATAAAATTAGGTTAAATCGCACTTTGTTTCTTAAAAAAAAATTGTATGTAAAGTGATAGGTGTCTTAAAGGGCCACTGTACTCAGTTCTCTGTTTAAGTGAGAGCTTCTGCAGCCTCCGTATCTGGCCGTCTCGGTTTGAACCGCTCTGTTTGAAAGCCGCGTAGCACCCGCGCCCCTCCGTCAGCTTCCCTTCAGTCCGTCCAGGACTGGCCTCCAGCCGTGGTCGTTACAAATGCAGAACGAGCTGGCGAACATCTGCTGTGGAGGGTTCTCACAAGGCCGACCCAGTGGTGGCCTCTGGTGGGTTTGGTGAACCTGAAGGTAATCCAAGCAGGGGCTCCATCTGAACCGCTTGAAGTGTCAGGATTGGATGCGTCCCGGTCATCCAGCCCCTCGTTTCTGCAGCACCAGCACCACCTGAAGTAAGCCTCAGCAGGGCCTGCCGGTCTTTTGTCTAGGCACGAAGAGCTGCACGGACACTGCGAAGGAATTGAACCCCGAGGTCAGGGCTGGGATGCTGGTTTGTGGAGAAGGTGTCCGTATCTATTTGACGGACGCTCTCCTCTGTGCAGATCCCTCACCCTCCAAACTGTCCTTTGGGTGAGAGGGTGAGAACAACACTTCTGTGTTTCCCCGATAACCATACCCACAGTTTTCTGACCAATCACATGATAGTCCTCGGAGAAGCCATGAGAAGAAGGTTGTGCTCAGATGCGGTGTGGAGAACATGCTGCGGAGGCCTCCAGGTGTTCTTAGAGGAAGTAAGCGGTGGAATATGAAGCTGCGGTGACCGTGTGTTTACTGGTGTATTAGCTTCAGGGTAGCCCCGTGTTGATCCAGCTGTGGAGGCCATTCACACATCTGCACGTGCTTTCTGCAGAGAAGACCTCACACTTAACTCCAATACAGCCGCCGTCATGCCTTTGGAGGAAGATGCCTTTCTGAATTACAGATCAAAACAACACAGCTACTTTGTTCTCCTCCTCTGCTCGATATCTGCTGGTAGTAACATGCTAACACTGACGGAGGCTGCAGGAACATGCTAACACTCCGCCAACACCGACGGAGGCCGCAGGAACATGCTAACACTCTGCTAAGACCGACAGAGGCCGCAGTGACATGCTAACGCTCAGCTAACAGCAACAGAGGCCATGCTAACAGTCAACTAGCATGACCTACAGATCCTCTCTAAGGTTTCAGTTGCTCTGCTCATGAAACGGGCTACAAGTTGATCCAGACCCCTAAGATGGTATCAAGACACTAACGTGTTAGTACCACAGAACGGGTGAAGGCTTACAAAAAGAAGGGCTTTCATTTGGCCAAAGGTCATCTGAGGGCATCATGCGGGGTTCATCCTCTTGCTCAGGAGCCTAATGTCCTTCTCCCGTCCGTTCTCCTTCTAGGTGGGGATATCCGAACTCGCCGCACCCTGGAGGACATTGGTGGTGTTGCTTCAGCGGTTAGCTGCCACCTTGGCCACCAGCAGCAACCACAACAGCATGGAGCTGGCTCTGCTGGCGGTGCGAAACCACGTGAACGACGCCATCCTGCACGCCCAGCTGCACGGGCCGCGCATCACGGCCACGGTAAGGAGACCGGGCGACGGCGCGGCGGACGTGTGAGGAATTTTAGAGTCCGTGACCGTGCTGCATCATCCTCTCCATGTTTGCATTTGGGCAGCGGGCGGAGGAAGACCCTGGGTTCCTCAGCCTGGCAGCCGGGCATCTCACAGGGCCTTCACCGAGACGGGCTAAAAACACTCACCCGCAAGGGACACGGGGGGTTCCCTCAGTCGGTGTGTGTGTTGGTGTGTGTGTGAATACAGATCTCGCGGCAAACAAAGGCCGCGGTTGGCGGGACAACCCCTACCCAGAATGCAGCTTGGTTCTGAGGGATGAGAAAGTTTCTGTGGCTAATCTCTGGACAAACAGCGGCACACAAGGAGGACACACACACACACACGCTCACACACACACTGCTGGAGGAGGAAACAGAGTAGCGGTCCAAAGCTGGAGAGAACACTGTGGACTTAGTGGAGTAGATTCCTGAGAAGTAAACAAACACACACACAAGCAGAATTGTGGCTAATAAGAAGATAGCACTTCATTAAAAGCTGGACCCCGTCGTCCCGTCCATTCACCGGCCGAGGCCCCGGCGGCCCGCATCGGCATGGGCGGATCAGAACGGGCAACCACGGACTTGCACATTCGCTCACGGGCCGTCAGAGCTCCACCGAGTCACACGGGGGGGATGTTTGTGACAAAGGTGAAGGACTAATCGTTCTGATGGTCTCAAATCACACACACTCATCCTGCAGCGTAGACTGGAGCTCCCGGTGTTAATGCCCCCCCCCGGAAGAGGATGAGGTCTGAGTTTGCTCCCCAGCTGCTGTCAGAGTGTCCAAACAGAGCTTGCTCCTCTGTTTGGACACTCTGGAGGTGGCCTCGGAGGAGGCGCGGAGAAAGGAACGTAGGCTCCAAAGAGAGCTGATATTTTAGTCCAGATTCTTCTCACTCTCCCAGTCTAACAGAAGGGAGGATATCATCTGTGTGTGATCTTCATTCCCCCCGTCTTCTAGCATTCAAACATCTTTCAGCAGCTGTCATGCGTCTTAGCGGACCTGTGGTTTCATGATTTAATACCGCTGAAACGTGAGCTACCTAAGACAGTGTTTCCCAACCACTGTGTATAAAATGCCTACTTTCACCTGATCGGTCCGAAAATTATTTATCCAACGCAAATAATGTGTCTTCCTATGTCTATGTGGGCAGCGTGCCCGTTCGATGGCAACGGGTGGTGAATTAACCTGTGCATCTGTGTATTAGAGTGATTAGTGACGCTTTGCGTGATACATTTTTAAAATAAAAAGTGCTTGTATCTGCGTAAACAAACGGGCAGCATTGTTTAAAACCACCAAAACGAGTGAGAAAGCAGTGAAAGCTTGCTATAAAGTTGCTGAACTCATCTCTAAATCCAAACAGCCACACACTGTAGCAAAACATTAATACTAACTGCCGGCAAAATCATTGTAGAAGAAATGCTCGGCTCCGGCGTTGATAAAGGAATAGCCAGAGGTCTCTCAAATAATACCATTTTCAGACATATTGATGACATGTATTCCAACATTGAAAAAAAGTGTTCTGGAAAAGTTGCACATCAGTGGGAAATTTGCATTGCAACTTGACAAATCTACAGATATTAGATATATTAGATTTCACACTAAGTAAATCGAGACTACGGTTTCATTCTAATTTGTTAAAAAATGTTTTTGACATATTTATTTGGTGGTGTGCCGTGTGATTTTTCTAATGTAAAATATGTGCCGTGGCTCAAAAAAGGCTGGGAAACACTGACCTATGAGATGAATCTGCCGTTGTTCACGCCCCCGTCTCTGCAGGTGGAGAAGGTGTGTGGACCTCTGGCAGCCGCCGTCCGTCCGACCGCCGCTCAGGCTACAACCTCTGCGAGCCCCGCCGGCCCTCGGACGTCGTCCCCGAGCCCCGGTGACCGTCAACGTCCACAGCCTCCGTCCTGGAGGTTAGACGCTCACGTGACCGCGTGACGTGTTTGCTCCGTCCGCTCAGTGCCTTGCTTTGACTGCAGTGCGTTTCTGTCCTCGCAGATCTTTCCCCCTCAAAGGCTCCAGGAGCGACAAGAGTCGAAGTCTGAAAAAAATGTCCAGGTAAATTCATCTGAGAGCGGTAAACGACGGATCTCCGGTTCTGTTCTGCTGCGGGCAGTTTCAGGAGGGGGGTCCCCTTGTGACTGTGTCACAGGGAGTTCGAGGGATCCATCCAACGCTACCAGTGGTTCTTCGCCGAGCTCCCGGAGATGCTGTGCGAGAGCGAGCTGGAGGTCGAGCAGCACACCTGCTGGAGCGGCCAGGACGTGGTGGAGAGGTGCGTGTTTGTAGCTCACACAGGACTATGTAGCAGAGGTTTTTAAGACCCCTGGTTGGACCTTCATGTGGAGGAAAGCACTGAACCAACAGACCACATCTACTGGTGCTGTTGGTACAGATGGAGGCCTTTAGCCTCAGAGCTGCAGCACGTCTAAGGCCTTCAAGCTGTCTCCACTGGTCATCCCTCAGCATACTGATTTTAGCTCCCGATGCTACATATTTAGCTCCCGATGCTACATATTTAGCTCCCGATGCTACATATTTAGCTCCCGATGCTACATCGTTAGCTCCCGATGCTCCATCTTTTGCTCCTGATGCTCCGTCTTAAGCTTCCGATGCTACATGCTTATCTCACTATGCTACCTGTTTAGCTCCCGATGCTACATGTTTAGTTGGCTACACGACATGTTTCGCTGGCTGTGCGACATGTTTTGCTGGCTACGCTACATGTTTCACTGGGTATGCTACATGTTTCACTGGCTACACTAAATGTTCAGCTGCCTACGCAACATATTTCACTGGCTACGCTACATGTTTCACTGGCTATGGTACATGTTGCACTGGCTATGCTACATGTTTATCTGGCTACGTTACATGTTTATCTGGCTACGCTACATGTTTATCTGGCTACGCTACATGTTTATCTGGCTACGCTACATGTTTCGCTAGCTATGCTACATGTTTCGCTGGCTACGCTATGTGTTGAGCTCGCTCCCAAAGCTCACTCTGAGCAGGCCTTGTGTGTGATGATAGAAGATCAGTGCAGATTGCAGTTGGGCGTCATCCAGAAGACGCTGCTTGTCCTCCATGTGAACAGGCCCGGGCTCTGGGAACACCAACTGCTGCCCCCCGTCTTTGGCTGCTGGTCAGATCTGGCACATCTTCTCCTCTTGGCCCCCGTCTGATGTTCTGTGGTGGACGGGTTTTTTCATCCCTGTTTGTCCCCGATCTTCCACTGGCTTCCCAAATATGCCGTTAGACGGGGACATGCCCCCCATCTGTCTCCTCATATGCTCTGTGTTTGGATGTTTGGCGAGCTCCTGAGACGTCACCGTGCATCGGTCACGCCGTCAGAGTTCTGCTCTCCTTGACTTCCTCCAACACTAGACTGAGATCCCGGGGTTCATGGAAGAACCCCGTTAGCCTCACACATCTCAGTGATCTCTAAAATTATCATGCTCGCATCCCTATCGTCACCTGGAGGCGAGGCTCTGCAGATCCACCTGGACCTTGTCCCTCTAGAGGCGAGCATGTTCTCTGCGGCTCCGCGGATGATTTTCTTTTCAAAAGCTGCGCTCTTCCCCATCCCTTCATTGGTAGACCTTCCCTGGAGAACCCTGGAGCCTCCTGTGCCCTCCAGCTGGGTATTTTTGGCTCCTTTGTTGGCTGAAATGAAAAGAGCTTAAAGAAAAGATGGGAAGAAACCCTGCTTTGTCCACCCTTGGAGAACATGGTGACATCACACCAGGGAACTGGTTGACCTGCGTGAAAGGGCCGGTTTGTGTGGAGGTCGGCGGTTGGTCCTCGGACCCGGGCTACGTCTGCTTCCTTCTCTCCTGCACCGTTCGGTCATCATGCATCCGGACAACAACACGGCACACAAAGCTCACAAAGGTCCTGTTTGTATTCCGCACAGCATCCGCGCTGTGTGGAGGTCTCCGCTCGAACGTCAGGTGGCATGTCCTGCTGGGTCTTCAGAAGAGCCCCCCCCAAAAAAGGCGACGGTTCTCCTGGGGGACATGAGGCTGTTCTTAAGAACGTGCCTGCCGCCAGGACGAACCCCAGCATTGGCCGCAGTCAGCAAAACCCCGTGCCGGTAAACCACCGACAACGGGCCCTCCAAAGGAGACGGAACTTGTATCTTCGGAAAGTCCTCCGCCGTCGCGCACCGCAGCTTTCGCTCCAAGTGGCCGCTCGAGGAAGTGTTCCTCGTGGCCTTGAGCTCCAGCCTGAGGTTGCCTCCTGAGCGTTCGGAGCCCGGGGCTGGAAAGCGGCCAGTCTGAGCCTCTCTGACCTCTTTGCATCTTCCTCCCCCTCCGACGCATCCAGCCATTCATCCTTTTATTCGCCCGTTCCATTCATCTCTCCATCCCTCTGTCCAGACCTCCATTCATCTCCTCCGCCCTCTGACCTAGTTCACTTGCAAACGTTTGCGTCCGTCAGCGTGTTTCGCGAGCAGGACGGACAGAAGACGAGGAGGTCTGAGGCCGGAGAGAGCTTTTCTCACAGACGTCGCTTGACTTTCTCGTAACGGCAGTGGAGAAGCGGCGCAGTGGATCTCTCCGTTAAAGTCGGACTTCCCGTTCGGAGAACCAACACCGGAGACGCTTCGCTTTGGGCTCCAGATGTTTCTCCCATCTCATCAAACACACCGGACCTTTGGAGGTGCCCGCTTGGATCGGGCGCGTGCCGACCGGCCTCCCGCTCCGGAGCCGCGCGAAACGACCGGATTGGTCCGAGTTTAGAAGATTTCACGTGACTGCCGTGGTCGCTGGCTCATGAGTCTCCGGGCAGAGGGCCGCAGTACCGGCAGGCTGACTCATGCTTTCACATTTCTGTATCTGTGTTTTACTTCAACTGCTTGAGGCTTGAAACATTTATGAAATTCTGCAAACGGATGCTGCTGTAGGTGCCGGAAGTCTCCAGGAGAGGGAGCCACCCTGTCATGATTGGAAGTAGGAGGCCGTGAAAGCGTTGCTTCCCACCGAAGACCTGCCACACCCATGGCTTTTGGTCTGACATCCTGAGCAGGCTGAGGAGCTGCTGTGAGAACAAAAGATGGGACCTGGAACAGTGTCTGATTATCACAACCCCATGTAGATACAGCATATCACCTTCCCGCCGTGTGTGTGTGTGCGTGTGTGTGTGTGTGTGTCACAGAAGTGTCATGCCTCAAAGGAATGCATGGAGCCACATCTACAATTGAGGTGTCACCTCCTAATTGCTGTTCCCCCAGATCAGATCTCTATCTCATAATTTAATTTTCGCCTTGAGTTTATGCCTGCATGCTTTGTGTTTGTGTGTGTGTTTATGAGTGTGTGTGTGTGTGTGTGTGTGCGTGCCCTTCCCCTTTGCTGCAGAGATGAGACAAAGGGCTGGAGGTTTGTGAGTGTTTCCGTAAGCAACCCCTGCGGTGGCGACGGCGGCAGGGAGCACGATGGCTGCCGTGCTGCCGGAGAGTTACGTTCATCATTCTTCACGTCGCGTTAGATGTCACTGACGGTCAAATATCTGCGTCGTGGGGAAGATTCCCTCCATCTGGCAGGAGAACCAGTTCAGATGCTGTAAATGGTTCTTTTGCACCTAGTGTGCGAACGAGTGTTCAAGTTTCCAGGCGTCGCGAGTAATTGAGTAAAATTGACTTCTCGAGACGTCCCTGCAGGGCGGCAGCTTGCCACCGAAAGCTGGAGCTTCAGTCTCGTAGCTGTGGAGTCTCCATGTTCTCCCCTTGTCTGCGTGTTTTCCCGCAGGTTCTCCGGGTTCCTCCCGGAGTCGAAACGCATGCCGGAAGTTCCTTGGAAATCTGTGGCAAATTGCCCCGATGTGTGAACGAGAGCGTGAACGGTTGTCCGTCTGGTCCAGGTGGACCAGCTTCTCCTGGTGGCAGCTGGGATGGACTCCAGCAGCTCCAGGAGAGCCACCACCAGGAGCAGGACAAGCCGTAGACGATGGATGGATGGATGGATGGATGGATGGATGGATGGATGGATGGATGGATGGACGTCCCTGCAGATGCAGTATACATTGATCCTTGGGTGTTATTAGAGTGCATGTCGCTCCCTAGTGGCCAGAAATACACAGAGACGTTGGACAGGTTCTGGATGTTCAAACACAGATGATATTCATACACCTGTTTAATGCGTGTATTATAATTACACACTGCTCAGAAATATAAATGTTTATCAAACAAACTATGATAAGGACGTTAGGTATGAAAGTACTTTCAAAGGCCAGGATGCAAATGTCTCCTTTAAGTTGTTATGGTTGCTTCAAGTCAAGTAGAAAAGTATGTACCGTAATTTCCGGACAATTGAGCGCACCTTAATATAAGCCGCACCGGCTAGCTGATCGCTATCTTGGGCTTCCTCCTGCGCACTAAAACCGTCAAAGTCATCTTCTTCAGTGTCGGAGTTGAACGGACTCAGAATTTCCCGGTCATTTCATCGGTCCGATGTGACGAGAATAAACGTTTTAGCGGCGTGTAGCTCGTTAGTGTCCCCCACCCAAAGTCCATATATCAGCCGTATCGTCGTTTACGAGAAAAAAGTCGCGGCTTATCGTCCGGAAATTACAGTAAATGTACGTTTCGATCTGTGGAGATTATGTGGAGGTCGCTGAACACCTGGAATCCTCACGCTTCTTTTGGAGTTGTGTAAACAGAATTGTCGCTCAGATAAACAGTCACCCTGTAGTCTGTGTGTGTCGGTGCTAACGTGCCGGAAAACAAATGAGCCGGCGGACGTGTGCGGCGCCGTATCCTCCTAGCGGCGGCGGCCTCTCTCCGCCGTAAATCTGATATCCGCAGCCGTTCACAGCCGTAGCTCTTCCCCCGCCGCCGGCGGTCCGTCCCCGTCTCAAATATGTCCCCTTCTTCAAACTGCAATTAGTTTCCCGCGGCCCGACCCGCCTGCTCTCTCGGCGCTCCGTCGTCGTCGACGTGCCGAAGGCCTCCGGGCAAGACGGAGAAGGTCGGGGAACGGATGCACGGGGGCAGTGTCGATCCCAACTCTCTCCGAGTCGCAATCAATAATTCATCGCCGCCTAGTTAAAGTGCTGGAAAGTGTCGGGCGGAGCGGCTCTTTGTCGAAGTAAAGATTGCCGTCTCCCTGGTAACAGTTGTCCAATTTGCAGACGGCTCCGGCTGTCACTCAAGCGGCTGTCAATCAATAGGTGCTGAGGGCAGAAGCTCAACTTATCTGCTATCTGGGTTTGTCTGATGCAAGAATCCATTTCTGTATCTCCAGGGTGTCGAGTCGACGGCTCCCCTTTATGAGGCGGTTCGTCCGCGGCCCGCAGACCCCGTTTCTGCCTCCAGGCGGCCGGGGAGATTAACGAACGCTCATTCTTTTTACGCCGACCTCTCAGCAGGCCGGATCTAACTTTATCCTCCAGAAGCCGGAACGTCTCCTTGGTTCTTGTAGCTGCTCGCAAAAACACAGGACACAGAGGGTTGGCGTTAGGGTTCGAACGACACCGAGGCGAATGGAAGCGGACGAGCCGGTTCTGGAGCGGGCGGGATCCTCGGCGTGGGGCGGCTCCCCGGGGAGAACTCGCCGCTGGCCGATCACGGCGGAAGCACGTGGGTCGGTGGACATGGAGGCTGACAGTATCTGTTGGAGTTCCAGGGAAGTTAAGAGCAGCAGAGGACTCGCATATGGACGGAGTAGACCGTCCAATGAGCACACAGTTTGCAACCTGGGATGCGGAGAAACCTTAAACTCTTCAGATTTCCCCTGATGAATAATCATCCATACAGTACAGGTACAATAGGTGATCGATGCGGGTCAGAGGTTCCTCAGAAACCTTGACTTGAGGTGCACGTTTGGATTCTATGTGAACATTGGACCAACCGGTTGTTGATATTTGACGCCCATGCATGGAACCTTCACTGGACACCTTACCTGGAGGTTGGTAGGTCGAAGAAGCCTCTGGTATGAGGGGGTGAAACGTCTTCAAGTGAAGAAATTCAAATCCAGTCGCCACAATGGAAGAATTCACCATGACTTGGATGACTGAGAACCTCCACGACCATCCATCCTCCTCCCCGCCCTCTGCACACTCCACCTTTCAGATCCAAAGCCTGGTGTGTGCCTGGTGTCCTGCTCCTCTGGGGTGTGTGTGTGTGTGTGTGTGTGTGTGTGTGTGTGTGTGTGTGTGTGTGTGTGTGTGTGTGTGTGTGTGTGTGTGTGTGTGTGTGTGTGTGTGTGTGTGTGTGTGTGTGTGTGTGTGTGTGTGTGTGTGCGCGCGCTGACTGATTCAGCCCTGCTCCTCATCTCCGGGCTGATTTGGGAGGTCCTCTACCGGGCCTATAAATCACAGGTGATCTTCTGAGGTCCTCACTGAAGGCGGCATCCTGCATACAGCTCCTTTCTGGGCTGTCAGTCTGTTACCATAGCAACCCACCAGACATGAGTCAGGCAGGTTGGAAGGTGAGAAAATAAAGCTGGTGGAACATAGATATAATCTCAAACTTCTTCCGAGCTGACTGCTGGTCCTCCTCCCCCCCCCCCTCGTCCGAGGAGCTGACGCTGAACTTTGCTGCCAGTTAGCAAAAAAGGAAAGAAAGAGAAGTTTGTATTGGGAAGCGTGAGGAGAAAACGGCACCCTTTGTTTGTCCTGGTCTTACGGACGAGGAGGTGTAAGATGTTCAGGTGGCCTTCACTGATCCCTCAGTGGGCCCAAGATGGAGCAAACCTGAGATGGCTGATCCGCACTGCCAAAGAGGAACCTCCACATCTTCATGTCCGCCTCCTGTCTTCTCCTCCGTGTCTCCTAATCAGACCCCGTGTCCGCTCTGTCCTCGAGTCCATGCACACACACACACGCACGCACACACACTCTGCCCCCTGTGTGGACGTCCCTCACTCACCCCGCTCTGTGTTGCGTGGCAGCTACGTGGGCCCGGTGGTCGGCAGCAGTGCGGCGGCCCAGAGGGAGAACCCGGAGATGAGCGTCCGCAACACGGACCCCGTCCTGAAGGGGGCCAAGAGGAGGCTGGAGGACCTGACGCAGGTACGTGCACGTCCACACCTTCTCCGTGTCCCGGATCTGTCTCTGGGTTTGAAGATCCACCGGAGCGCGGCCCTGGCTTCCATGGGGTCATTGACGGTCACAGATTGTCTTCCTCCATCGTGTTTACATATTCGCCCGTTTCTATGGCGATGTCTTCATTCCCCCCCCTGGACACACACATCCTGGACCACGGGCTCAGGGAAACACACCTTCTACTCAGCCTGAATGGAGGTCAGACACGGGCAGCGCTGCAGCCAGACAGCCAGCAGATGATCCTTTCGCTTCTCAAGGGACCCCGACGAGACCCGCTCACGTGCGCGTCCATGTCTTCATGTCCTCATGGAATATTCATGAAAGAAAAGGTTTATTTTTCCCCCTTTTGCGGCTGAAGGTCTTTGGGCGCTCGCTCCCGTCCCGCTGGTGAGTCCATTAATCATGTTGCCCTCACGTGGTGGAAACATAGAGTCAGCATCCCTCAGCGCCACACACACACACACACACACACACAAATGTACAAACCGCACAGGCGTCACTTCATTATTTATGTATGAGATTTGTTTTCTGCAGCCCATTAATTCTATGTAACTCATACATGTCCTGTTAGTGTAATGGAAACAGGACTGAAGTGGATCCTCTCACACACACATTCACACACACAAACACCCAGACCAGCTGAACTTGAATCATGTGGAGTCCTCCTCCCCGCTTGGTTCCGTCTGCAGGGTGGAGAGAGGAGCTGAAAGCGTCGCCATCTTTCAGTGTGGAGCTCTTTGGTCCTGCATGGCCTGCAACCGTCTGCGCTTCGTGCTCGGACGCTGCCGACGGGAGCGGCGTGCCGGAGTGAAACCGCGGAGGCGCACTGGTGTCTTGATGGTGGAGAAAGGCAGGGGTTAGGAGTGAGAAGTGCTTCTGCTTCTTCTCCTCCCCTCTTTGGTTGTGAGGCTGTGGCCTCTGATGGACGCCGTCAGCGCAGTCATCGTCTGCACCCCATTCCATCTCCATGTTACTCAGGATCCCCCCTCTTGAGAAGGTGCCGTTTCTCAGCAACCTCCACCTTCTAATGGGAAATGGGTCCGCGTCCCCGACGGACCACGGGTCGGACATCACGATCCGGCCGAAAGCACGAAGCTGAGAAGAACCGCCCGCTCCTCGGTGCTCGTACAGCTCTGGGTGTGACAAAACCAACTCTTCTCTCCGTCCTGCCTCTGGCCAGATGCTCCAGAGGCGGAGGAGGAGGATGGAGGAGGTGAGCCTGACCTTAGTCATCCCTCCGTCCGAGCAAAGGTCTCCTCGGAGCTCAGTGCATTTCTTCTGAATGGCTGAAGGAGTCCGAGACATGAACATCTGCGTGGGAAACAGGAAGAAGAACGGCAACAAACCCGAACAGCCGGTGCAGCTCTGCAGCTCGGCTGGCCTTCAAACACAGCTGGAAGCACAGTTCACACGCAGCGCACTGAGGGCTGATCCTGATAGCTTCTTGTGCTCACACACACACACACACACACACACACATACACGTGTCCATTGAAGGCTAAACCTGCTGCTGTGTGTGTTTCAGGTGAGCTTTTACATGAAGGTTCACTCAAACCTTCAGTAGACATCATTCATCGGAGTGCTTGTGAGTGTTATGGAAGTGTGTGTGTGTGTGTGTGTGTGTGTGTGTGTGTGTAAAGTGTGTGTTTGTGTTTTACATAGGAACTTCTGGTGGAGCTCGGCTGGGTGACCAGAGCCGGAGGAAGAGTGGAGGACGTGCAGGAGGGGAGCGCACACCAAGAGGCAGGCAGCGGAGACGAGTGTGATGATGAGGACGGATGTGAGGCATCTGGAGAGGAGAATGGTGAGAGACACACACACACACACACACACACACACGCGCGCGCACCAAACATACACTCACACATTTAAACACATGCATTGATTTATAGTCATGAGCCTGCTGGCATTTTATAAATATTGAGATTCTCATTCATGCTGAATGTAACACAGCAGCACACACACACACACTGATACACACACATGTACACACAGGAACAGGATTAACACACGTGCACGATACACACTAGATACACGCTCACACACTCTTCCCTTCGGCCTGATGGTGGTTTCAGAATGCTGCAGCTCTCCCACATATCTGGTGCCAACAGGGAGATGCCCGGGGTGGGTGTGTGTGTGTGTGTGTGTGTGTGTGTTTGTGTGGTAGTGGGAGATGGATTCAGCCTCTCTTGGGGTTCCTCCCACTCTGCCTCTCGTCCTGCTGCCCTCAGCAGTTTCCTTTCCGGCCCTGTTGACTCGACAGCCGGGTCTCCCTGGAAACAAAGATGGAGGAAAAGAGCCACCGCACTTTCCTTCAAGATTGTTTATAATGTTTTTATTTTATTGTACTTTTTATTCATCCCTTGCGGGAAATTCTTCTCTGTATTGAACTCATTATGGATGATGAGCAGTTGGCAGCCATCTATTGGCGCCAGGGGAGCAGTTAGGGGTTCGGCGTCTTGCTCAACAACACTCGGACACATTAGGAGGAGTCGGGAATCCAACCAGGAATGTTCGTCTCCAAGGAAACATCAGCAGGCCGCCGTGGAGGCTCGGGCTGGAGGTCCTCGTCCTCCGTCCAGGGCGTCCTCCCTGGTGGTCCTCTGAGACCGTCCTCATTCCTCCTGGAGCTCTGATTCCCTGTGGTCTCATCAGATCCAGGTCAGTCTGAGAGCCTCCACCACGGCGCCACAGCAGAAAGCATCTCACACACACACACGTGTGCAGAGGAAGGGTGACGTGGTGGTCTGACCCCAAGGCCTCCGTTAAATGAGGAGCAACTCGTGCTTCTGGTGACCCGCGTGATACAGAAATGGAAGAAGACGATGGAGTTGATGAGTTCCTCCCAGACGGTGAACAGGCCTGCGGGGTCGCGGCTCATCAGAGCTTCTGGGACTTTTATCGTCCTCCTGACGTGTCCATTTGATGGATGAGCCGACGCACTGACACATTGATCTTCTCCTCTGCTCAAATCTCCGTCGTGCCCGGCAGAGCGATGCGAAGGATGCGGATGACGGACAGAGGAGACGCCCCAGGAGGTTGATCCCGGGGCGTCTCGGTGATGTCGGGTCAGGTGAACATCTGGAGTGGTTTTCAGCGCAGCACGTGAGCGGTGCAGGGGCGTCCACGGGTGCAGCGAGACCTTTTGGGAGACATTTATGTCACCTGTTAAACGAGAACCTCCATCCTGAGGAGGCTTCATGCGGTCTGGTTCATCTCCATGCATTCTGTGGATATTCAAACAGATCTTCTGATCCTGGGTAGTTGGCGGAGATGTTCCGCTACTTGATTCCACTTGTCTTCCTTTTCTCCCCATGAACCTCCACGTCTCCTCCGCTCCTCCGGCTGCCTACAGAGGTCCGATGACTCATCCTTCTCTCAGGGTCGTGGCTTTCTCTGCCGTTCACAGCGCTGCTCTTTTGTCTCCTATAAATACGGACGGCCGCTCGGCTCCTCCCGGCCTGCGGTGCGTCGGGCTCTGCTCCACAAGCGCGGCTTCTCCGAAACCCCAAACAGCCACTTTCGTCTGCAAAGCATGTCCGACCCGGGAGGCACGGCGAGCCCCGGCTTTACCGCCACACAGAAATAGATGGAGGCCACAAACAAACACACACACACACACACACTGTGTGGGGGTAGCAGTGTGTGAAAGGAGAGATAGCCAGAAGCAGGAAGATCTTCTGGGCAGAGGCGACTGCTCATTAACACACACACACACACTGTCTGCGGTACTGAAAACGTCCACACTTGCACAGAAAAAGCTCATTCTGCCCGCCCTCTGTCTGTCTGTCCGTCTGTCTGTTTTCCCCCTGTGTTTCGTGCTTGTTTGCTGGCTCTGAGCTGAGAGCATCGAGAACGTGGAGGTTAGTCATCTCCTCCGCGGGGATGCTGTTCTCTCTCACGCTTCCCGCCTCCCACTCCTTCCCGGACACATTCGGATGAGCGTCTCCACACCCTGCAGGCGGCGCCCTCTGGGGCCTTTAACCGGCGAAGGCAGCGAGCGTGACCTTCACACCGGTCTGGTATTTCAAGGCGAGGTCGGCGAGATGTTACGTCCGCCGTGAGGGTTGTGAAGCGGAGATGGTTCAGTGGATCGTTCATGGGGGAAAACCGTGTCGTTTGGTCAGAGCCCTCCATTTCGGGGAGGTGAAAGCGCGGCGTCCTTGGAGCTCCATGTCCGCACCTCCGTCCCAGACCTTCCCCCTCGACCTTGTCCTTGTCGACGTCACCGCTGAACACCCGCGGAGTGCCGGTGGGAGGGTCCCGCAGCGGAGATCTCCAGAGCCAGCTCTTATCTCCCAGCAGACGCGGCGGACATGTGGCCGGTCGGGTAATCGCTGCTTGCGATCGTAAATCTTCTGCTGCCTGTCACCGCCAGTCACTCGTTGATAAGATTGATGAATATCAAGTGTAGGGATGAAACACATCCCTTCACAAGATGTGGAGCTGAATACGATGCTTATAAAAATCAAAACAAACCTTCTTCTCCTCCTATGGAGTATGAGAGGCTAACCTGCTGTAGGAGTGGAGATGTTTGGTCCTCAAAGAAGATCCTTCCAGTTCTTCTTTCTTCACCTTTGTTCCCCAGAAAGTCCATGTTTTCCCCCCATGAGTTCATGTGTTTGAGCAGGTCCCAGGATGTGGTTCTGGTTCTGGTTCCAGCAGCTCAGAGATGCTTCTCTGGACTTTTAGACAGTTCAGATTTTGACATTAAAAAGCCCATGTTTATCATTTATTATCGTTCTTCTCTCACAAGAGCTTCTGTCCAGGCTCATCTGGCTGGGATGTCCCACTCACAGGACCTTTGCTTGATTTCCTTCTCATTCCATCATCTCAATGTGAGAAGCGCCAACCCTGTCTGTGCAATCTTCCCTGAAGCTGCCTTTGTGTGTGTGTGTGTGTGTGTGTGTGTGTGTGTGCATGTGTTTCCTCCCCCGAGAACTGGCTGGAGTAATGAAATGCTCATTACTGATTCAGCTGGAGATGTGAGGGATACATTTACATGCTTACACACACACACACACACACACACACACACACACACACACACATCAGAAGGATGTGAGGTGACCTTGAGAAGCGCCTGAGTATCTGAAGTGTGTGTGTGTGTGTGTGTGTGTGTGTGTGTGTGTGTGAGAGAGAGAGAGAGTCATTGATTGTTGTTCTCATGAACATTGAAGAGGAACAAGATGGGTCATAATTGGGGTCTGAGTTGACAGTTGTGTCCAAATCACCACAGGCGTCTGATAGGGGAGAGCATTATTAATGCACTGCCATCCTTTGCACGGTGGGTCTTTGTAATTGTGAATGATCCCATCAGATCACGCCTCCCTGACATCCTTTCATCATCTAGTGGAACACACACACACACACACACACGAGGCGGTGAAGCTGTTGGATCAGCAGGTGAGGTTCGAGCTCCAACATGCTGGTGCAGATCCTCGTCTCTGTGCCGGCAGAAGGACTTCTATCAAAGCATAGCTGAGGCGTCGCGTGGGACGCCCTGCGCTGACGGACAGCTCCAGGAAATGCTCTGTCACAAGGTCGGGTTTCAAAAGAGCAGATAGGAAATGCGGATCCGGTCTCAGAGGCTGGGTCCGGTTCTTGATCCTGGTCCAGGTCTAGTCGGGTCCCTTCAGTCAGTGGCTCGCTGGACTCTGGCGTCAAGGAACATCCAGATTGAAGCTCAGCATCTCCAGCAGTGGACCTCTAGAGGAGGTCACCTCGGGGTCGGGAAACATCGGCGAGACATGACGGGAGTGACGCAAAGAATCCTCAGCTGCAGCCCAGGACTCGGTGTGTGTGTGTGTGTGCCGGTGACAAACGCACCCCGTTCAGCAGCAACGTTCACCTCCAGGCAGCCCAGGCTGCAGGAGCTGCAGGAGCTGCTGGATCTCTGGAGGAGCTTCAGGAGCTCTGCAGGCCTGGTGGAAGGACACCGGGGAAACCGTATCCAGTGAACTGGCTGCCAAACAGCATCGGTGAAACCGACGTCTCTCAGGATCGTGTTGATTTGGCCACCAGTTGCCTGCTGGAGCTTTGCGTCCTGTAATGATAATCATAGTTTGAAAATATATCGATCGATCGATAAGTCTGGCAGGTTTTGAAAAAACAGATTGAACATCTGAACGGATACATTTCCGAACCATTTGTTATTGACAAAACCTTTGAAAGAAGTAAACCAACAAACAATGAAACCATGGAAACCAGCAGGAAAGCAGGTTTGATGGAAATGAAAGGAGCAAATAAGGAAATAAAACCAAAGAGTTTCTGTCGACAGAACGAGAATGAAGGAAAGATCTGGCTGTCACACCGCCCTGCCTTTGCAGCCGCGCTCATCAATAGCATTTGATTTATATTTCAGAAATCATTGATTTCTCAAAGGGGATGATTGATTGCGGGAGCTGTGCAGGTATCACGCCAAGCAGGGATTCTCTTCCTGCTTTTGGGTCCCGCGGCTCTGCGGCGCTCTGATTTATGGCCCGGCACCCCCGGCGGAGCAGCTTCGCTTCAATCCGGTTCCGTTTTTATCTGATTTGGGGAAAGCGTCTCATTCCTGCCAGACGCCAACAGGAGCCGTTATCTGCTCGCGAAGGCGGGGGCGGGGGGGCATGACCCCGAACCGGGGCATCGACGTGCACGGAGCCTGCAAATGTCACTCCTGCATTCAGAAAACACACACACACACCACTTCATTACTCATTGTAGGAAAGGTTAAACTGCCTCCTGTGCCTGACCGCTGACATTGTTCATCCCCCATCCACGCCCGTGATTGGTGTGTGTGTGTGTGTGTGTGTGGTGTGTGTGTGAGCGCATATCCCTGTCTGCCAAATGTGACATGCTCTGGATAGTTGCTAAGAGACCTTCATGCCGTAGGGCATGTAGAAGGAGACTGCATGTTGAGAAAACACACACACACACACACACACACACACACACACACACACACACACACACACACACACAGGAGTGCATGTATGCACATATGAAGAAGGCTGTCAGGCCATCAGACTGTCAGTTCCTTCCACTCCCATCCTTCCTGGGCTGGAGACCAAATGACTCCAAAATCTTTGGATTTGTTGTGAACGAAATTTAAAATGAACCATTCCAGCTTCTTGCGTCGATGAATGTCTTTTCTTACTCTCTCTTTTGCCTCATTACAACATGAATTTTACTGAATAGAAGTTTAAATATGTTAAAACCGGCTGCAGAGAGGTTCCATTTCTTTTGGCAGAACATGTCGTGTATGAAAATACAGTTAGGGAAAAGATTAGCATCCAGAAGAAAAGAGACACGTTCCGTTAATTCACTGGCCTTGGGCCTGTCCGGAGCAGCCACCTGATATCTCGGTGTTTCTGGATCAGAGAATGTTGTGGTTTGTGCGCTGGATCCCACCTGTGACCTCACAGAAGGGGACGACTTCCATGAGTTCTTCTGTAAACATTAGGACCGGAGATCGGGATGATTACAGATACCGAAGTCCTCATCCTGGTGTGTGTGTGATGACAGGACTGCAGACACCTGCACAAGCCCCGCCCCCTGACGTGACCTCGCAGTTCTTACTGAGACAATCCGGTTGACCTCTGACCCCCCGTGTCCGTGACATGGGGTTCCAGCCTGTTGCCATGGTAACATGTCCAGCTGAAATGCGAGCCGCCTTGGTGACATTGATATTCCCAAGGAGAGCCTGATATCACCTCTCAGGACCAGTAATCCTGCTTCGTGGTAGCCGACCCAGGTCCACATACACACGCACACACGCACACACACACATACACACGGGGTCATATGTTTAATCCAACAGTACACCTGTGGTTCTCTGATTGGTCCACACTTTGCTGTGTTTTGAATAAAAGAAGAAGAAGCTTGCCTTGGAGGTGTGGTGGGATGAGCCCTGGCTGGCGGGGCATTCCTCCTGAAGCCCAGCCCTGCGGTGTGTGTGTGTGTGTGTGTGTGTGTGCGCGTTTGTGTGTGAGGCTGCACACACACACATGCACAGACAGACAGGAGTCGTGGGCGATGGTGGAGGTGATTCAGGACAGATGTCTGCTGTGGTAAACACACTGCAGCAGGACAAAAAACAATCCCAACATCTTCTGCGCACGCACAGGACACACACCTCTCACACGTCTCCGGGCGGGCGGCCCACTCCCACCGGAGCACTGTGGAGTTGTGTGTCCTCTCGGTATCATTATGCTGTGTAATATTTGTGCGTGATGAGTGTGTGAACACCAACGGCTCACCTCATTCCTCGGCTGCTGAAAGAGGCCCTTTGTCTATTGTACTCCTAGTCCATTGTCAGAGCCAGAATCAGGTTTCTGCCTCAGCAGCTGTGTGTGTGTGTGAGTGTGTGTGTGTGTGTTTGCCAAAAAACCACACACACACACAAAAAACATGAGCTGACTTTTTTATTCAATTTTTCCTGCAAGTGCACTGAAGTGTAGGAATCCATGTGGCTGATGTCTGTGCATCTGTGCGTGTGTGTGCATGTGTGTGTGTGTGTGATATGTGTGTGTGTGTGTGTCGTGGCATTTGCATGTGCATGCGTGTGTGTAGCTGGAGGCAGAGTCTGTCTCCCTCCTGTCCTAATCCACTCATTTACCTGGGTTCTTCCCATGAGGTGCCTGGAGAAGTGCCAGGACACACACACACACACACACACACATACTTTTGAAAGTGGCAAAGCAGATGGTGTAGTCTATCTGTATGCCCGATAAATGAAGGAACTGCATGCACATGCACATAAACACACACGTTGTGCATGCTTGTCTGTGTGTGTGTGTGTGTGTGTGTGTGTGTGTGTGTGTGTGTGTGTGTGTGTGTGTGTGTGTGTGTGTGTGTGTGTGTGTGTGTGTGTAAGGAGCAGCATCCATCTCTGTGGGGCCGAAGGCGGGTTTTGTCCATAAATCATTGAGGCGTCTGAAGCGGTGGTGAACCTGTGTGAACCCTGCAGGGTCTGGAGGTCCAGAGAAGGTCTTCTGCTCCGACTGGTCGCCGGTCCATCCGCGGTTCCTCCCACTCTGATGCTGCGCTCTACATATCTACATCTCATCCCATGACATGTAGACACTGACTGGAACGACAGTCACGTTCCCTTGTGGTCCTTCTAGAAAAAACAGTGATGTTTTATTCGAGGTGAAGAACATTCACTCCATCACCTAAAGCTCCTGGGGGACCTGGAGGACCTGGAGGGCTGCTGAAGATCAGAAGGAAATACACCCTCAAGAATACATCTGTAGATAATACGTTTGTAGATATTGAACATTTATATTTTATATAATATTATATATGTAATATTTTATATAAACATCCATAGATAATACAACTAGTCCATAGATAATTGGTCCACAGATAATACGCCTCTAGATATGAGGTCTATAGATAATACATCTATAGATTATAGAATTAGTCTATAGATTTGAGGTCTACATATTAGGTCTATAGATATAACATCTATAGATAATAGAACTGGTCCATAGATATTATGTCTATAGATAATCGATTTATAGATAATTGAACCAGTCTATAGATATTATGTCTATAGATCATAGCTTTATAGAGAAAACATCTAAAGACAATAGAACTAGTCTATAGATAAAAGGTCTACATAATATATCTTTAGATAATATATCTATAAATGATAGATTTAGAGATGATACGTCTGTAGATAAAACTATACATATTTGGTCTAAGATAAAACCTCTATAGATAATAGAACTAGTCTATAGATATTATGTCTATAGATAATAGATTTATAGATAAAACACCGATAGATAATAGAACTAGTCGATAGATATTAGGTCTACATAATATATCTTTCGATAATACATCTATAAATGATAGATTTATAGATAATACATCTATCGGTAAAACTATAGATATTAGGTCTATAGATTATACATCTATAAATAATAGATTTGCAGATAATGCTTCGACAGATAATATGTATATAGATAATCGATAGATTTCAGCCCATGGTTTGGAGATAATATATGAAGACTTTAAATTCTTGGTGTCTGGAAGAAGTCTATGGAGGGCGTCTGGTCCTGGTTGTGGAGTTGAGGTGTGTCTCCTGTCTGGGGACGCTCCTGCAATGAAGGGGGTTGTCCTGCTAACTGGGTGGTTTGAAGGAAGGTGGAACCTGCGGGGACCGAGCAGGGCTCACACCTGGACAGCGACAGCGAAGGTTCAGGCTGTCTGTGGACGATACATCTACAGATAATGGTCTATACAGGATCCGTCTGTCGACGTTCCAGTGAGCATCTAGTTAGGGTTCAGTAGAAGAGCCGTCTTTAATGAGCGTTTTGCGTACATCAGGTGCCGAAGCGGGAGATCGACCCAGCGGCCGCAGCCCGGCGACCGAGGACGCGGCCGCCGCTCCTCCTCGTCTTCCTCGTCCTCCTCGTCCCGGCCGACCTTCGTCCCCTCCTGAAACCCCGCCTCCACAGGTAGGTGGTTCAGCGCCTCGCTTCTTCACCCGACTCCATCAGAGACAGAGTGCTGATGCCTCCGGAGAAGGCGGGTGTTTCTCATGCATCCCTTTCGAACCCAAGGCCGTACGGGGAGCCCAGATGTTTGTAGGTGTCTGAGATTTAAGAGTGAAAAATAGCACCTCTGCTGGAGATGATTTCTACGGGTTTGACGGGAGAAGCCAGGTAGAGCAGACAAGGAGTCCAGGGTGGAGATATCTGGGGCTGCCGGAGCAGATCCTCTCCACGTCTTCTTCTCCCATGAGACCAGAGTATGATCTGACCTCTGAAGCTGTGCCATTCATGAAGGTGCACTCCCCAAAAACACCATGTCCTCCACGAGAACGTCTCCTCGCCGTTGCTGATGATCCGGATGCCGTTCACGCTGTTGGAGGTGTAAAACAGCGGGATGCGGCCGCCCTCCGTCACCCCGCTATCACTCCATCAGCCCTCCATAAACCCTTGGTCACCCCTATATCACCCCTTCATCCGGCTTATACGTATCCTTTGTCGCCCCTCCATCACCGATGGGCCACTGCTAACGCTAGTGGTTCTCTGAATGGTCGTCTCTCAGCGTTAGCTTCGGTGTCGTAAACACGCAGGGATTGTAGAAGAGCGTCCTCGGTGGTAGGAGATCATCTTCTGGGAACAGACCCAGAGTGTCCAGTAGATGTCCATTGTACCCTGAATGCAGGAGAAGGTTCTGTTGCTTATCAGGAGGGAAAACAGATCCTTACAAGGTTCCTCTTCCTCAACCGCTTCCTCTTGGTTTCCCCCGTGGTCCAGATGGGTCCAAAGGTGTCCGAAGGCCCTCTGCTGAGTCATTCAGAGAGCTTCCACGAGGTTCTCAGACCTGCTCCTCGGGTGCGGATCCCAAACATCTTGACCCCGTTGTCCTCTGTCCGTCAGGTGGCCGTCCACGGCTCGGCCGACCCCGCGCCGAAGGCGGACCTCCTGCCTCTCGGCCTGCTGCTCCTGCTGCTGTCGCCGTGGGAACCGCGCTGAGCCGGGCGCCGGCGAGGACCGAAGGGATGCTTCTGGATGTGAGGAGGAGGTGGAGGCCCAGCTGGTCCTGCCTCTGGGCTGCAGCAGGTGTGCTGACCATCACCTGTCCTGACCTCCATGTCTGTATTTAACCTGCTAGCTTAGCCCGCCGCTTCGGAACGTGTACATACAAATATACAGTTTATATATATATATATATTCTATATTTATATGGAGTTTCTATAGATAACCGCACCTGGGTGTGCACATACAGTGCAGGGCGGATCGACCTGGGTATTATGGGATGTTTGCGTTCCTTTGCGTGACCTTCGCTCGGTGCGTCGGCGGCAGACGGCGGTCCATGACGCGGTAGATCGGGTCCTCGGTGGGATCTCTGCCGTCCTCGCAGAAGGTTCACCAGAAGAAGAGAGAACGTGGAGCTGAATGACCGCCCGAGCCGTCGCACCGGCGGCAGCAACGGGCGGGCGAGTCCTCGTGCCTCCCGGAGAAGACCTGGGGAGTATGAGAAGGTCATGCAAAGGACGATAGCATTCGGAACAGTGTGATGGTGCGAAGCCAACCAGGAAGTTGTTTGGTTAGAAGAGATGTGATTGGACGGTTCCTCGCTCAAAGAGAAGACGTCTTTTCCTCCTCCAATGGGACAAACAAAACACCATGGACCTCCTCTGGGAGACACACACACACCAGTTAGCTCACACTGCTTCAGTGGATCTGCTGCCAGCTTTGCGGAATGATGTCTCCTTCAGTTGAAGGAGTGAAAGATCTAAAGTTTAGTCTGACCTCCAGAACCTGGGAATCTCTTGTCCTGTTTGCATCCAATGAGTCCTGGATGTTACAGCTTCAGTTCTTCTTGGCTGGGTCTCCGCAGCCAGCAGCGCGAACACTGATGGCAGCGGTTCAAAGTGACCCAGATGAAGCAGATGAAGGACACAGAGCGTATCTGGAGCTTCTTCTCCGAGGCTTCACGCCACGTCGCCTGGAACACCAGCTCCTGCCTGGGAGCGTCGCACCTCCAACCCGCCACTCTGCTTGTCCTGCAAACAGGGTCCAGGCCCAGGAGCTCAAACGACGATAGGTGACACAACTGATAGTGAACCTTCAGACAAACACACACACACACACACTGGCAGCATGGGTATATTCCTGTCCATGCGGCTGCTGTTGTCCAAGAACCCGGAGGACTTTCACGAACAGGAAAGGAACAGTTTGGGTTTCCTGGAAGAACGAGGGCCTCACAGACACCGTGGTCCTCATGGCATCTCCAGCATCAAAAGAGCTGATCCACCGTTTTCATGTCAACCACCAGACCTGACGTCAGAGAATGTGAGTCCCAGTGTCAGCAGACGGTGAAGATCTGAGCTCCAGGATGAACCTTACGGGGCACAGAACAGCCTGCAAGATCTCCACGTTTGGTTTGGCACCTCCATCCAACTCCTCATATTCAGAGCTGACAGCGAGATCTCCTGCGGTGGTGCTTCTTCTGCAGGCCACGCACCCTCTCTTCTTCTACTTTGGACTTCACTTTGAGAACGACATCAATATATCCAGAGTTTGTTTGTTTCTACTAGACCTCTAGAGGAAGTGCACAATGACAGTATTATTAATGTTGCTAGGATTATTCTGGGACCCCCCCCCCCCCCTCGTGTGTGTGTGTGTGTGTCTGTGTGTGTGTGTGTGTGTGTGTGTGTGTGCGTGAGTGTGTGTGTATGTGTGTGTTGAAGCCCAGAGGCGGAGCTTCTGTCCACGGAGCCCTGACCCTCCTCAGCCTGTCAGCTAACATCACTTTAATATCCTGCTAATAAACTCTGTGTTCAAAGGCCCAACACAGTGTGTCTTTCATATATCCTTCTGGAGCTCTGTGGAGAACGCAGGAGCACACACACACACACACACACACACACACACACACACACACACACATACGCACACACAACACAGGTACTTTGTTTCAGACAGTCGTCATGATTGGAATCCTAACGAGTCCTCTGCAGTTTCAGGTGTTTTATTGAAGATCCAGGTCTTTGTCTGCAGAAGTACCTCTTAGTCCTGGTCTGGTTCCTGGGCAGATACAACCCCCGTGTCCTCCAGGGACCAAACGATATTGATAGTGAATGATCTCCAGCTGATCTCCTCCTGAAGCTGCTACCCCCTGGGGCTCAGGACCTGCTGGTCCGAGTCCTTCTCCGACACTCTGGTTGACCCGTCACTGGTTGGTCTGTGCTTCTGGTTCTTGAAGGTTTGATTGGCTCGTCGGCAGGAGGCTCCTGCTGGGCAGCGCCGGAGCCGACCTTCTCCTCCTGCTGCGCCCCACGTTATCCTTCATGTCCTTCAGCAGTATCTTCCTGAACATCCTTATTCCTCATGCACCGGTTTGAAGGTCATGATGATGATGTTTAAATTCATTTTGTGGGCGTTGAACTCCATCTGGGTATTTGGTGTCTCGCCAAAGGGAACTTCAACCTTGCTTTCTGAATGGAGGTGGAGCTCTGAATCATCTACATCGCCTCAAACGGCCTCATTGTTCCAGCAGGGATTTCACTAACGGCTGGATCATCAGAAGCAGGTCTTGGTCTGCTTGATCCATGGTCTTGTTAGAATGCAAAAAGTCCCTAACCTCAGAAGTTTGTATCTCCACTGTGTCCACACCTCAAAGTCCAACAGCTGAAATGGATCTGGAGATGGAGATGTGAGAGGGAATGATGCTCGCTTTTCTTGGAGAAGGACAAGACGGCCAGATGCTCTGACTGCGGAGATGTTCGCAGTTCAAGTATCTCCAGCGTTAAGGCGTCTCTGGGAACATCTGAAAACCAAACACGGGTCAGTTGGTCTTCTGACTGGATGCGAGTCCTAGAAGCAGGCCTGTGGTGATCAGGGTTCCAAGAAAGAAGATCTCTAGACGGTCTCTATATGGATGTGGATTTTATTTCCATGATTTGACCCCCACAGAGGTTTCAGAGAGGAAGCCTACTAAGAAACATTCAGATACCAGACCAAGTCCATCATCGGGCTCGGCGGCAGTCAGAGCAGGCGGCCAAACTCGGCCGGACGGCGGCGGAGATGACTTGTGATGTCCGACAGCGTTTGGACTTGAAGAAGATTCCTCCAACTGGACTGGGAGGAGGCCTCAGGATGGAGGATGGACCTGCTGGTCCAAGGCCTGGGACTCGGGGAGACCGGAGATACCTCTCCACCCTCCACAGCCCATCTGCCACCGTCACAACCTCCGTCAGATCCGCCAGTCTGTAGCCCTGAACCTGACGGTTGAGACACCTGGACTGACCCGGTGCTGTACCGAACCTGCACAGCTCATGGAGGTCCATCTCATACTTTTGCCGGCCTGAGGAGGGACCTTCTCACTCCCAACGCCTGGACGGTCTGAGGAACGGAGAAGTTCCCCTTTGCGTCACATACGGACTCAAGCCGGACCCACATCCATATGTAAACCTAACCAGAAGAACGGCCGAGTTTGTATTATGCTCATCTTTCTGTTGGAAACAAGAGGTTGCGTTGCTCCGCTGATGCCGCAGTCAGTCTGATGCAGGTTTGGGAGTGAGGACGTGTAGACGGAGAAGGTGAGAAGGTCCCCGACGTCCCGGGGACAACCTGGGCCACCTCTGACCTCCGGTGGAGGCGGGTCTCCACGGGCCCTGGGCTCCACGTTGCCATGCCGACGCTCGGCGGCGGCGGCGGTTCCGAGTCACCCGGGAGCGGCAGGAGAGATGCGCCGTTCCACCGGTTGTGATTTACGGTTGCCGTGGCAGCGCGGCGCCGTTGGGCGACCAGATCTACAGACGCTGACTGACAGCTCTGCTACATTCGGTGGGGCTTTTAAGCCAGCGGATGGGGAAAGATCCGTCATTTAGGCTTCCAGGCTTCAGAGGAGACGGATTAAAAGATAAAAATACTTGCATGGACCCCCTCTCCCACACACACACACACATTTTCAGGTGGTGTGTGTGCAGGTCGTAGCAGGCTCACCGGCTTTCCCTTTCATTATATCTCCCTCCCTGACATATTCTTCACGCCCCGCTGGTTCCTCGCCACGCTCCTGGAGATCCTTGGCCCTCCTGTTGTCTGCAGGTCCTGAGTGACTGGCTGAGATCCCGCGGCAGGACGAGGTAATCGCCCGCGGACGGGGATGTGTTAAAGTATTTAAATCTGTCTTTAGTCATTTAGGACTGAATGAGACCAGGTGGAGACAACGGCGGGCTTTCGCATCGCTGTTGTGGGCTCACATTTCTCCCAGCGGTGCCAGTCAGCGCTGCCGGAGATCCGAAGCCGGGTTCTCCGGCAAACCGGCGGAACGGGAGGTTTCCCAGGATCTGCAGAGCAGGGCGGGGCCTTCCCGAGTGCTCCACAACAACATCTCACACCCCGGGGCAGAAAGTGCTCCTCGGGAGGACGGGGCGGAAATGAGCGGTCGTGGCCGTGATTAGGAACACTGTTATTAAGCAAACACTGTGTTTCCTGTCACCCTGACAGCTGCTCGCTCACAGCAGCGTGGAGCAACGTGTTGAACGTGAGGTACAACGTGTGGAGGCTTCCAGCAAGCCTGAAGACAGCAACCTCCAGACCAGAGGACATCAAACTTAGACCAGCATCCTCTGGACCTGAAGATAGCAACCTCTGGACCTGAAGATGGCAACTTTAGGACACCAGCCTCTGGACCTGAAGATAGCAACTTCTGGACCAGAAGCCATCAACCTCAGACCAGCAACCTCTGGACCTGAAAACGGCAAGTTCAGGACATCAGCCTCTGGACCTGAAGACGGCAACCTCTTGACCTGAAGATAGCAACTTCAGGATACCAGCCTCTGGTCCTGATGATAGCAACTTCTGGACCCAAAGATAGCAACCTCTGGATCTGCTGACGGCAACTTAAGGACACCAACTTCTGGACCAGAAGACAGCAACCTCAGACCAGCAACCTCAGGACATTCAGACAGTCTTCACACAGGAGGGTCTTCTCAGGTGGACTCAGTGAGATTTTCCTGCAGCTCCTCCAACCACCTCCTCTGCAGGTTCTCCACCTCCCAGTTCCCTTCAGTGTGGAGTAGGGATGTGGCTCGGTCGGCCCGAAGCCGGAGAAAGTTGTGCGAGCCCGGCACGGACGTGCACGCCGGAGCCGGGGCGGGGAGGACAGAAGGTCCAGGGGTTCTGCTTCAGAGGACCTGACCTTGGAGGGACGGAGCTTTCTGTCCAGGAAGGAGGGTGGAATTACAACCATCCCAGAATGACACCTCAGCTTTCCTCAGCTTCAGCGGAGAGACGGGAACCCGGGTCCCAGTAGGAACTCGGAGGTGGTCTGGTGAAACATGACATGTTCAAGCAGAGACCGTCCCTTGGACCTCCAGCCTGAGTGCACACCAGGACCAGGACCACACCTCCATACCATCAGGGCCGGTTGAATTATATATCATACATATATATATATATATATCATCAGCTGTATTTTACAGCAATAAATACGACTTTATATCAAAAATCATTTGATAACAGTTACAGTGACCAAAAGGCAGGAGGCAGAGCAAGAGATCACAGAGATGAAGATGTTGAGGAGTGACCAGGATGGATAGGATCAGGCATGAGTCCATCAGAGGGAGGGCACATATTAGATGTTTTGGAGTGAGATGGTTAGGTCATGTACAGAGGAGGGATAGAGAATATATTGGCAAACGGATTGGTGCTGCCAGGCAGGAGGTCTGGAGGAGGACCAAAGAGAAGATTTATGGATGTAGTGAGAGAAGATATGAAGGTATTTGGTGTGAGAGAGGAGGATACAGAGAATAGGGTTAGATGGAGAAAGTTGATTCTCTGTGGTGACCCCTGAAGGGAAGAGCCAAAAAGAGAAGAAGAATCAAAATTGATATCATTTGATATCAGTATTTCTTTAATGTCAAGCATTGTTTTCTTTAAAATTAAATAAAAGATTATTTCAAATTAAATGTTATATAAACATTTCTGTATGAATGGTTTGTATCCCGTTGGGAAATACCTTGTCCCACCTTGACAACCTGCAGGTGACGCTGCTGGCACCGCGCACCTTGACACACACACACACACACACACACACACACACACACACACACACACACACACATACACAAACAGCCAGCAGGGGGTGAAGCGGGGCATTAACACCTCCTCCTCCTCCCAGGCGGATTAGACAGGACACTTATTCCGCTGTGAAGCTTTATTTTTAGAAAAAATAATGAGACAATAAACTCATTTATTCCATCTTACACCCCCCTCCCCCCCACACACCTCTTTGTCTGAGGAGGGAGGAGGAGGAAGAGGAGGAGGAGGAGTAGGAAGAGGAGGAGGAGGAAGCGGAGGGGCGTACCTCACACCTCCAGCCGTGCGTCGCTGCTCGTCCCCGGCAGACGCAGTCCGGGCTGCTGCCGGCGCAGGAGGTGGAAGAGGAGGCAGAGGAGGAAGAGGAGCAGCCGTCCCCGCCGGCACGCCTTTGTCTCCGGACCGTCGGTGCTGCGGACGAGGATGCGGCTCCTGGCGCGTCTGTGCCTGCTGGCGTGCGTGTGCGTGTGCGCGTCCCCGGGCCGGGCGGCCGAGCGCAGCTGCGCCGACCTGCGGCAGTTCTACACCGGGAAGGGCTTCACCCTGGCCTGGGTGCCCCAGACCGAGATCTCCGGTGAGTCCCGCTCCGCCGGGGGGACCGGGAGGACCTGCAGGAGGAGTGTGTATTTGTGTGTGTGTGTGTGTGTGTGTGTGTGCGTGGACTCGACTCTCGGTACGCGACAGGATGTGACTTCATGCAGCTCAAAGATACACTTGGGGAAGTTTATGGTTGCTTGGCTTGTTTACACACACAAACACACACATACACACATGCGCGTGTATATACAAGTGATTTTGAGGGTCTGCCTCACACACTGCAGGTGTGTGTCTGGAGATGCTGCTGTGTATCCTGCGTGTGAAGAAGGTTGTGTGTTTTTGTGTATCCCTGGAGATGTGTGTTTTCTGTGTCCCCCCGGGATGCTGGTGTTTATCCTGTGTGCGGGAGATGTTGGCGTGTGTTGTGTGCGTTCAGGTGTGTGTGCTGCACTTTTCACAACAACACAACACAAACACACAAGTGTAGATGCGCTGTGTGGGCTGGACCGCCGAGGGGGGGATGCAGCTTCCATTGTCTGTGCTGCCTCAGACTGCAGGTGGTGTGTGTGTGTGTGTGTGTGTGTGTGTGTGTGTGTTTGTAGACGGTGAGAAGTGATTTGGGGGATTTGCATAAACCCTTGTTTGAGTGTGGGCGGGTGGTTGGACAGTACGAAGGCTCAGAGGTCTCCAGCGGAGGAGGGTGGGTGAAGATGCTCCTCCACCTGGAGGAGCTTTTCCAGCCATCAGGACATCTTGGATATAAATGTCTGGCGATTTCCTGGTTTCCTCAAACTGTCACCCAGAGTGATGATTTCAGCTCCTCTGAAGGTCCGGAGAGGGTTGAGGACATCCTGGCCGATGCTCTCTCTCCTGCTGATCTTCAGCTGGGTAGATCTTCGCCTGCTCCAGGATGCTCTGGATTGCTGATCAAGTCGTTTCCTTCAGGTGGCCTCATGATTTCAGGTGGCGTATCTTTGAACCCCTCCCGTCGCTCAGCCAATCAGAACAGAGACTGATCGGCGGATGATCTCCAGCCTTCCAGGTCCACCGAGAGCGTGGAGTGGAGCTGCTCCTCCCTGTGAGGTAGAGGCCTTCAAGGACAACCACAACCAACCAGTTCTAGAGGTCTTCAGCTGAAGGCAGCTTTCCCCATCAATGAAACTGTGTGTGTGTGTGTGTGTGTGCGTGTGTGTGTGTGTGTGTGTGTGTGTGATGGCAGCAGCAATCAGATATAAAGCGAGTGAGTCAGTCAAGGTCTTCACTGTTGGTGCCTCACAGTGTTACTTCCTTCAGGAGATAGAGGTGATGGAGGTGACGGAGGCGCAAGCAGTGCTGGTGTTTTCTGTGCTCATCCGAGGCCACGATGGAGAACGGTGGGGTATTTTGATGAGATGTTCTCTCTGAGGACATCTCCTCCTCCTTGTCTCCGGCTGGCGAACCGGCAGCGGGTTGCCGCAGGCCCAGGAACCCCAGCTTCAGGATCACAGTCCCAGGACTTCGTTATGACTCTTGGTGCACGTTGGTCCAAAGATGTTTACAGGAACTGACTGAATGAAGGACCCTCAGTGTAGAAGAAGACGCCGGGTTAGGTCTAGGCGCCCCGGGTGTTTACTGGTCCCCGGGAGCAGAACATGGAGGTGATTTGACCTCCAGCTCCTCCGGGTGGTCCACGGCCCGCCCCGGAGGTCCGAATGGACGTGGAAACAGAACATCTGACACGCCCAGAGGACATGGCGTGTCTGCCGGATGGCCGGCCGTATCTTCGGCATGAAGGATGTTTGTTTGTCTCCAGCTTTACCCAAAAAACCACTCTGCACATTCTTCTGAGACCCGGTGACCGGCTGTCACACAAACACACACACACACAACCATGCCACCCTGTCGGGCAGATCCATGTGACTTCAGGAAAAGGCACGTCTTTCTTCTCTGGCATCTGCAGAGCTCGGCGGCCTCCTGGCTTGAGATGTTTGCGTGCGCAGATGTTGCTGCCCTGTGGCCTTCCTGCTCGTGCACGCTCACATCGGCCGGAACAAACACTCCTAATGATCTGGGACGAAGCACATCTGCCCGTCACGGCCAGAGTTTGTGAGGAGCGGCTCGGCCGACGAGGTCAGCGGAGGTCTTCTCGGGTTGCCCGCAACCGTTAGCGACGCACGGATGGGTGGGAGGACTCTGCATGAGATGGTCACCTGGACGTTGGCTGGCGGTCCTGTGGTGCCCCAAAGCACCAGGTCTTAGTGGAAGTGGACCAGCAGATGCTCAGATAGAAGCTCCACGCTCAGGTTCTTTGTCCTGCAGCTTTAACACCCTGTGAAAGGAGACCTTCCTGTCTGTCTGTCTGTCTGACCCCTCCAGCTCTGCACATTGCACCATACCTTGGTGTGTGTGTGTGTGTGCGTGTGTGTGTGTGTGTGTGTGTGTGTGTGTGTGTGTGTGTGTATGTGTGTGTGTTTAAAAGTCAGTGAAAGCCAACACCTTTTTACTGGTTCTTTCATTCACATGCTCATTGTGTGTGTGTGTGTGTGTGTGTGTGATGTCTCCTGGAAGGCCGCGGGCCAGAGGAGTGTGTGTCTTTTGTGTGGTGGTGTCAGTGAGGACGGGCGGGGCCTTCACAGCGGACGTCTGGTTGCGGGTCGGATTCCCGCGGATCAGGATTCCCGTGGGCTCCGGTTCCCACTCAGCCATATGGATAGGTCAATGGGGTGTGATGGCAGGGAGGGCACACACACCGCACAAACACAAGCACACACATAGACATGCATGCATGCATGCATGCACACACATGCACACCACACACACACACACCGCACAAACACAAACACACACATGCACACAAACAAAAACAGGTATTCATGCACACCGACACTGACACACACACACACAACACACACACACACACACACACACACACACACACATACACTTACATATGCACTCAAACGCACACACACACACACACACACACACACACACACACACAGGCCTTGTCTCT